>NW_010320184.1:0-719 GCF_000700745.2 Antrostomus carolinensis
GGGGTGGGTGGTGAGCACCGGCACCGGGGTCCCATTGAGCACGGCACCGTGGGTGGAGGGGTCCGAGGGAGCCCCCGGGGCCGTGCAGGGGCGCGTGTGAGGAACGATGTGCAAAATGAGACGTGCAAAAGGAAGATGGACGTGCAAAGTTACATGTAGGACATGAAGATGTGCAAAATGACACCGTGTCCAAAAGGATGACGCACGTCCCCAGCCTCGTGTGCTCCCAGGGATGTCCCCAGGGATGTCCCCAGGGGTGTCCCCATGCCCCAGCAGCTCCCTCACCTTGGAGCCCATACAGATGTTGAGCTGCTCCTTGAAGTACCCAGCCTGTGCAGCCGCTTTGTTCTTCTCCTCCAGCTCCTTAACCAGCTGCTCCTTCTCCGCCAACAACTTCTTCTTCTCCTCCTGACCACCCTTCACTTGTTTCTCCACATCCTGCAGCCGTTTCTCCAACTCCTGCTTCTCCCCGGTGCAGTTGACCTGACACTGGCGCAGGTTCATGTCGCAGACGCTTTTCCCCACGTACTTGGTCTCCCGTTCCTGCTGCCAGAGGAAAAGTCCCTCTGTCCTTTGTGTCAACCAGTTGAGCTGCTCGTGGACGGCGCTGCAGCTGTACGGGCTGAGCATCTCCTTGATGCGCTGGAAGGTGTAGCTCATGTCGGATCTCAAGGATCTACATTCCCCTTTCAGCAGCTCCAGGTTGGTTTTGGTGGATT
>NW_010320185.1:0-10937 GCF_000700745.2 Antrostomus carolinensis
AGATTCACCTGCCTCCCCAAGGAGGGACCTGCTTCCATTCCCCCTTGTCTCTTAGGTCCCCTCCTCTTACCTGGTGGCAAGAGGGTAGGGGATCCTGTGCTTCATTTGGAACCTGTTGCCTTTGGCCCAGGGATGGGAGGGTCTTGGTCCACCAGTCTATCTCCCTCTCACACTCTCTTATAGTCCTCAGTTCTATCTCCCTCTCACACTCTCTTATATTCCTCAGCCTTTCAACCTCCTCTTTCAGCTCAAACACCCTGCTGAGCAGATTATTCACCTGTTCACAGTGAATACAGGTGCCATCCCTGCACTTTTCCATTCCAAGTTAAAGTCTCCAGCACTCCCTGCAGCCAGGGGCCTGGACACCTGCATCTTTACATGGGACTTCTGTCTGGGTCACCACATTTCTTTTGCCTACAGCTTTTGGCTGGGTAACAACCATGGCTGTTCCCTCCTGCATGACTAACGGCCCGAACTTCTGTGACACCTGAGATTTTGTTGCTCTATCAAACTGCTCCGGGACAGTTCAGTTCTGGAGTTTGATCACAGTGACTGATGGTAGCAACGCCCTTCCCTGCTCACCCCACGCCCTTCTGACTCCCCACGTCCTGGTCGCTCGTGTTCCCTGGGGGCCGTTTAAATCTCCCACAGTTGTCCCTGGCAATACCCCCCGCTGCGTCAGCCCCGCTCGCGAGATCAGCAGCTCCTGAGGGGCCTCAGTGTCCAGTCTGCAACCTCCCCTTGCCCCAGGACCTCTCCCTCCTCAGCACAAGCTCAGCCGCCAAACTGACCATTGCCGCCGCTTTGCTCCTCGCCGACTGAGTGCAGCTGCTCATTTCACTGCATTTAAAAAATGACATATAGGCACAGGACAGAGTTTAACAGAAAGATTCAAATGCATTAAGAAAAAAGTGGTAGGCTTGCACCCATCTTCCAATAAATACTTAATTAAATAATTGCAAAGTTAAGTGTTGCTTGTCATATGATAATTAATCATTCGAAATCCTAGAAGTCACCTTGGGGACAATTTGGGGACAGGTAAGAAGACATTGGGTAGAGAGAGCTAATGTACAGAAATAGCAAATGTAGTGGGCAGCAAGAAGAAAAGAACGTTCTTGACAATGTACATTGACATGTGACTTGGGATACAGCAAACCAAAGCAATGTTGACAACTTCAAAAAATTTAAAATCCCTTGACAAGTGGGGAAAAAGGTCTATTTGTTGGGGGTTTTTGTTCTGTGTTTTAGTTGTTGCTGTTTGTTTGTTTGTTTAAGTCAGGACATAAGTAATGTTGTAGGTGGCATGTCCTAGCACTTGTTACAAGTATGTATCACTGTTGGTAACCAAACCTGTATATGATTCATCATGCTGGTGATTTTTCTCTCACTGCCTAGTGAGTTCAGACATAAATTTAACCTTCCAGTATCTAGTTCAAATAATCTAATATGAGGATATTTGACACAGCATGTAATTATACTGTTATATACATATATATATACACACACACACACGGACGCAAATATATATGTGTGTGTATATGTATATCTAACTATATTTTTTATATATAGGCGTATATGCATATATGCTTATATAACTATGCGTATATTTATATTTCATATTTATATGTAATTATGTATATACTTTTATACTTGTGTGTATATCAATCATATAATTTCTAATTTTTTCTATATGAAAAGGAGTTTGAGACTCTCTTGAACACTAATAACGCTAATCTGAAACTACTTACAACCATAATGCCAAAAACTTTGTTATAATTAGTCACATCATAAATATATTTTCTTTAAGTTATTACTAGAAGTGAACTGACACAAAATGCAAGTTAAGTAACATAATTATCTTGAAGTGACTGATTTGGAGCTGCATCATAAAAAACCCAAACCAAAACAGAACAAAAACCCAAACCCCTAAACCCCACATAAGCAGTCTAAAGAGAGTATCTGCAGTCTCATCAGAGAGCTAAAAAAAGTATTTTTTACATATTTGGTCCAAAAAAAGTTGGATTTGCAGGATCTAGTTAACATAAGACTGTCTGTTTAAAAAGGTTGGAACATCTTTGGAGTAGCAATTAAATGGTTCCTCTGCCAAGGGCTACTGGAAAAATGGCAATCAAAACAAAATGTTTAACGTAGAAAGACGTGATTTAACTTTTATTAAGCAAAGGGAAAACATTTTATTTGTCTGTAATGTCAAGGAGTAGATATTTACTGAGTCAGTCTATTAATTAGCTATGTTTACCCAAAGATCATATATGCAGCTGAAGAAATGGTCAGCTGTAATTGGTCCCTACCTCAAGGGAGCCAGGAGCAATTCTTGTTAGACTGGAATGACACAAATCTGGATCCTGACCAGCTGGAGTAGGCTTTCTTCTTCTGATATGCCTGTATTTCCCTGCTGAGAATCCTTCTGCCAGAACAGGTCCCTGTCAAAGTTCTCAATGTGGCTTGTCTATCACCATGATGAATCAGCATTTTATTCCACAACAGGATTGGAATGAGAATTAGTTATTTAGCTGCTTCTATCTTTAACAAAGAATGATATGTATAATCATTTTAAGTCAAATTAGATTATAATTAGTTTGCTTAGGGAGCTTAAAAACAAAAAAATATGTTTCTTATAATATTTTCTCTCTTGCATATGTTACATACCTACCTTAAAGAGAAACTTCAAGACAGATTCAGAAAGGGACAAACTGCATTTTTTTATATATAAAATCCATTTATATCAACAGAAAAGTTGATTAAAATATCAAGAAAAAAAAAACAACATAATAGCCAGTAAAACCATAAATTTTTCACACACACAAAAAAAAAAAGTAACTACTTAAGGATGTTCACCTTTCAAATTATTATTTCCTATTTATAAATTTGTTTGCTACAAGTTATTCCTATTTCCAGGTGTCCCCAAATCTGTGGCTAACTTAATGTAATTAATGTATTGTCATTTTGTCTTATGATTGTGCTATACAAAATGAAAGTTGTAACACAATCTCTTACTTTCACTTTATTGAAAGAAAAAAAGATGTAAAATCTTAAACTCCCACACACAGAACTAATGAGCATTTAGATATCTTTTATTAGGTACAAAGAAGCTCTAATTAAATTTTGTGGGGTTTTTTTTTTGACAGAACTTAATTTCTTCTTCCATATTAGAAATAATATTGTTGTTGTTACCTTCCTTCCTTCAAAATTGCTTAGATATGATTGATATTGCAGTTCCCAATGCTGTACATGGTATTTTGACATCACCAGACTATTTTCTTGTCTTATTATTTCTTTCAGTTTGTGCCTGTTCCTTTAAATATCCAGGGGTTTTCTTTGGTTTAGTTTTTCTCCTCAGAATATTTATTTTCTTTAATTCTGTAGGTGGTTGAAATAAACTGCTTGGAGAGAGGTCCTCTCTCTGTAATATTACGGTAAAAGGTAAAGTTTAATGGAATATTTTCCTCTTGTCATGTTTCTCCACTGCTAGGACACAGCATCCAATTCTATTATGCACTGTATATCACCTGAAAGCTCCAGATTTTAATAGTCCCTCAAATGCATTCCTAATGTCACAGGGCAATTGTGAGTGGAGTGGTTGCAAGAATTGTGATATTTAATCTAACATTTATTTACTAAGCAGAGTGGGTAGAAAGTGGAGAATGATTTCTAGTTTAAGATTTCTATTCTAACAGATGCACATCTGTGTCTCTCTCTTTCACACACAGCACCGCATCCCCCCATTCCCCTCACTTGTATCCCCAGCCTCTCTGGTCTGTGTTGGACTTGCACCATGGATCCAGGGGAACCAGACACTCTGACCACTGAGCACAACTCAATCCCAGTCTTGACACATAGTTTTTCCACCTTGGGATTCATCTTCAGGGTGGAGTTGAAAGTCCAAGTCTGGAGTCTCCACCACAAGGGGTGATTGTCTTCACTATTCATTGGTTTTCGAATTAGAGTGTTGGTGCAAGTCTTGGAAGTTACCAAGTTCCAGAACAACTTCTTTATCCAAGGCAATTAATGGTTGTTACTGGGACTCCTATCACTCTCTGGTCTCTGCTCCAAATCTGCAACAAGGCTATGAAGCTGACAACAGTTACATAACAAAGTTCACTTGTGCTTCTCTGCAAGCAGATGCTAAATTCATCTAGTCAGTTCAAGCTAGGCAGTTGTAGTCCAGGCCTTGCTTGCCTCAGTGTTGTTTTGAGATATGCATCACCATATGGTCCCTAAGTACCACACTCTTTTCTTATTCTGCCTCACAGAAATTTCTAAATTTCCCAACCTTCCACTGTAATCTATTGGCCTTTTCTAGACAAAGCACTTTTTTTTTTTTTTTTTTTTTTTTTTTTTTTTTGTATACATCATCTAGAGTCTAAGTCTCATCTTGTTCTAAAAACCTTTCATCTTTAGGGTTGGAGAACCCACACAGAGACATATCTTCCACTACATTGTGACTTTTCCAGTCCTCAATACTCATTTCCAAGTGTTTGTGAAAAATAATTTTTATTTATCTGAGTGTTCAAACAAATGTCAAACATGTAGTTGGGATTGCTTTAATTACATACATGCATTTCAGGTGGAAAAATATATTAAATCACACAGCTGGAACATCAGCTCTTGAATACAGAACACCTAAGAGGGATAGTTAACTAGCAAGCCACAGGGTGTTTGTTTTGTGCTTTGCTTTGTTCTTTCACACAAACACTTGTCAAGTAAAGGCAAACATATCTGAAAACAAGAGCTTCATAACAAATTCTGACAACAGAAACAGGAGCAAATTAAATAATCAAATTGTATGTGAGATTTTTTTTTTTCAGCTGTACCTAAACCATAATGATACTGATTGCAAGAATAGTAAACAGAGATCCAAATTATAGGCCTAAATAAAAAAAAATACTTAGGATGCCACTTTGCCTTGTATGGAAAAATCTATCTTTTAATTTCTAGTAAATTTCTCTGTCCATTTTAAAATCATTTTAGTGGACAAAAAAAGAAAAAAAAAACAGATCTGTAAACTTATATCTACAAGTAAGATTTCAGAAGTTACAGGACAGCATGAAAAACACAGTAATAGAAAAATCAAACCACTTGGTAACTTCCTCCCTCTTTATCTTTTTCTTCCTCTAGAAAAATACCCACTCGTTTTAAGGAAGCTTCATTATTTTGGTAACCTTAAAATTGTCACAGAATAGATTAATTAGTTGGACTCCAAATAAATATCAATGATGGTGAAAAATGTTTTTGGAATTTATAAATCATAGATTCAATCAAATTTCAAGGGAACTTAGGACCTGTCTAGAGTTGAGCCTCCTGCTAAAAACATGGTTGACCTTGACTTCAGACCAGCCAGTCAGGGCTTTGTGCAACACTTCTAGTTCAATGAATAACCAAAGGCCTAGGAGAGATAGAGCTTCAAAAGCTGAAAAAAATTCTCAAAATATTTATCTCTTTTTCTTAATATATAATTTCCCTAAGAGTTATAGTTGTGTCCCAAATATGTTTCATTTCAAATAAAAACGTATCCATTTTTCCAAGCAGACTTTAAAGACATGTCAACAACTTCTCCTGTTAAACTCTAGGAAGGGAAATGGAAAGGTCATGAAGAATTACCTAATTTCTGAAATTAAGATGTCATGAGGAATGAACTCCATCTGAGATGGCAAAAAATGAAGGAAGAATAATGTAAATATTTAAATACAAATTATACAGAGTATTACAACCAGGAAAACAACTATTTTGTGCCTGTCTTTACTGCTGTCATATAGATTGCTGTTCTTGTATATGTGGGGGTTTTTTTCTCATTTGTGTATGTTGCTGTTCACTCTGCTTCCTTTAGTGAAAGACACTTTTCAGTATACCACTCCTTAATTCACTCCCTAATCACAGCTGATTTCTATACCTTTAAGAAGATGGAGAAATCAAAGAATGCTCACTGGCTGGAAACAAATCTTACTTAAAGGAAACATTTTATGTTACAGTAAAGATTTCACTTGTTCGTTTTTTCTCTTAAATTGTATATTAAATCTTAAGACAAATCCTGTAGTTTGTTATTTGCACAGGGTAAGATGAATACTTTTTGCTCTGCATTAAAGAGCCAGCATCTCATTGTTCTCATCTGTATCTGTTAAAAGAACAGGTGCAAGATATTTGTATACCAATAAGTCTTGCATGATACCTTCAGTTTGAACATATGACTTGATAGATGCTTTCATGAGTTGCAAAGGGCTTTTTGTCAAATATATTCTGTCAGGGAACTAGCATCTTGTCATGTAGCTGTGTCACATCATATTATACTGTACAATGTTATATTCTTGAAAAACTCATGCTCACATGAAGTCTTACCTTCCTTCTAAAACTAGGCAATGCTAAGAGTGAAATCCCAGTGTTGGGCCTTAGGCACACCATGGCCCCAAAATGCTTCCTGGTCTGTTCTCAAGGCTGCTTGATACAGTGCAGCTGTGCAGTCACAACAAGGTGATTGAGAAGGGCTGGATGAGAAGGACCTTCAGCAAACCTGTCTGACATCACATGGGAGCAGCATTTCCATGCAGTCACTCACTCCGTGTCATGGCCGGACATAGATTACAGATGTGCCTTCCTGGTCCTGGCCCTGGCCCTGGTCCATGGGCTCAGACTTCTCACGTGGCCTCAGGGCTGCCTAGTCACTGAGGAGTTGCTTGGCCATCGGGCACCCTGGTTGCTATCTCTGTTCCAGCCCTTCTCTCCTGGTCAGATACCATGGGACTGTGCCCCTTGTTGAGCTTCTGCTATGCTGGCATCCCTCACCCTCGGCTCCCAGCTTGCTGCCCAACCTTGTTGTTTCCTGACATTTAAGATCATATGTACATTCTGTCTTTAAAACAGAAAAAAAAAAAAAAAACCAACAATGTTCCAAAACTTTTGGTCTGTGATCTAATGTCAAAATTGAAGATTAATAACCTAATGATTTTACACTTGCATGAGATAAAACTTTGTAGTAATAATTTCATTTTTAACTCACAGGAAAAGTAGTTTTATAATTAGAAAACACTGATGCAGAACCATTCAACTAATATCCCAAAATAACTTTATCTTGCTACATTAAGTAAGCCACGTTTGCTCACTGAATAATGAAGAACAAAGAAGACTGAAAATGATGTGCTGGTTCTTAGTCCTATGGAGCCATATTTCTATAGTTTACTTAAATTTATCCAGTAGTTTTAAAGGGTATCTGTGGTACTAAGGAGGTATGTAAAGGAAAATCCCACTAATACTGGCATTCTCTGTTTCTGAAAAATGCCAAATTATATATCTGTAGTTCACCTGTCCTATTAACATCTGAGCAGCGTGTTATACAACAGACAAGAAAGTTAGACTTTCTTTTTAAAATATCAGCTTGAGAAGGAATTTAGGAATTCTTGATGCATCATACGAACACTGATTGTTTAATTGTTTATTAAAACTTCTGGAAGTTCCTGAGTTAAAGAAGGAGGGGAAGAAAAATGAGAACAAATAAAGCATGTTGGGCAGACAGTAGAAAAACAATATTTTAAAGTATTAATAAGATGATTCAAATAGGTAAGTTTTTTAAATTAGAATTGATTTCTGGAAAAAAAAAACGGAGTTCTGATATTGAACTTGTTAATAAAAAAAAAAAAAACAAGCACTAGAAGCCTATCTGGTAACAATCAATAGGATTTATAATAAATAGATCTTGTTGCACTAACTTGGTGTAATTTTTCATTGGATTAACAATACTATTAATAAAAATAATGATGCTGGTATAATAAACTTCTGTAAAGCACTGGAAACACTTTTACACAACAAATTGACTCAAAAAAAAAAAAAAAGAACATGAAATTGATACCGTATACACCATATAAATTAAAATATTAATTAGAATAGATCAGACCTTGAAGAACTCTGTGGGAAAATAAACACTCAGTGTATTTTTTTCTGTGCAATTACTTTTTGAGATCTGTCTAAATAATTATTTTTAATTTATATTTTAAAGAAAACATTGTGATTTTCATTGATATGAATATTGAGTGGATGATTTATAGTGAAAATATCTTGCCAATCCAGAAAACAGTTTTGTAGGCTGGAAGATATATCAGTACAGGCCATGTAACTGCAATCTTCTAAGAACAAAGTATGTAAGTTGTTGGATACTACTTTGAGAAGTGACTTTGAAAATTGCACAGGTAGAATAGCAAATTGTAAATCAGCAGAGCACCAGTTACATCAAAGGCAATATGACAATATTGACCTGATACGCACGTGGTGTTAGCCAACAAATATTTCTTTGGAATTCTTATGAACATCATTTCAAATAATGGGAATATCAATTTTTTAATTGTTTCAAGTTCTGACTTCAGGGATAGAGCACTGGGAGCTGAAAA
This sequence comes from Antrostomus carolinensis, assembly GCF_000700745.2. Lineage (NCBI taxonomy): Eukaryota > Metazoa > Chordata > Aves > Caprimulgiformes > Caprimulgidae > Antrostomus > Antrostomus carolinensis. The sequence continues at coordinate 8,391 of NW_010320185.1, forward strand.
TATACCTCTGAAAACATGACTTCTAAAAGAAAGCTTTTTTTTTCTCTGCAGTCCTTTCCCTAGGCAGTCCATGTTAATGCAGCACTTCATATTATATATCATCACATATTTCACACTGAGTTTCACTGTGTTCCACAGATAAACAAGATAATTATGGATATACACAATAGCAGAGACAGAGAAATTTTTGGAGGCACCTTAATAGAAAAATGCAGTCTACCAATATCTGAAATGAATCGAAAAATCACTGAGGTAGAAAGGTACAGCAACAGTGTTCCAGATAACCAGAGCTGTAGAAACATTTCCTTTTGTGTTAACCACATCAATATTGTATGGAGAAACAGAAAGGAAACTAGTGGTTGATGAACAGGGAATACAAAAAGCGTCTATGTGTGCTTCAGTGTGTCATACTGAAGTTCTGATCCTGTTAGTGGCATTCAGGGGAATATAAAGTCTTTTCATAGTGTCTCTTATGTTGGAACTCTGTAGAATTGCAAACAGAAGAAAAAAGGTGTTACTAACTTGCCGGGGTTTCTAATGGGAGCTGAAGGATTATGGAGAAAAATCTTCTGAGCTGAAAGTTCAGCATATTAAGGAAGGTTGTGGAAAACAGCGTGGTGTCGCTAATACCATGGGGAATATCCATTTGCCACTTTGGAGAAGGCTGGGAGCATGTGACTTCTGGCAGCAGGAAGATGGCTCTTTCTCCACCCAGAGAGAAGAAGAAAATCTACAGAATAGTTCAGTGCCCTGGTACCACACACAGAGGAGAAAGCTCTGCCTGGGGAAACACAGTGGGACACGCCTGAAATGTGTAACTGCACCAGCAGGGAGTGGCAGATGATGGCTATGGGAGACTTCCACTGCAGTGGTGGAGACCCACGTCTGCCTGCCTGACTTGCTGTCTGGGGAGATGTGATAGTTTAATTCCTTTCTGGGGATTCTGACCAGGGATGATGTAAAAGAGACTGCTGAGGCTTGTCCAGCCCTCAGACAATTTACTGTGCTGCTGAGAAAAACAAGAGCCACTCTTAAATTGCAATGCTCATGAATGTTTGAGCTCAAGTGGTGTCACCCCAATCCTGTCAGTGAAGAGGTGAAATTGTAGGCAAAATAATATAGCAACACTACCAGTTTTCAAAGTAGTAACTTTGAAATACTCAGGGATAGGAACGTAGGCACCGTTCAAAAGTCAAAATCAGTGATTTCCCACTCCACACACTACTTGGGACTTGAAGTTGTTATGGCAACAGGTCAGTGAGTAATAGAATTATAATGTCTGTCATGTGGGTAGGAAAAAAGGACTTAAAATTATTAAAGCTTTTTCTGAAATTCCTTAAATGATTAGGTGTTCTTAAAAAATCTACTGGCTTTTCTATTCTTTTGAGGATATTCTTAGCAATGAGGAGGTACATAACATAAGGTAGATCATTTATATCTTTACATTTTGTTTCAGTGCCTGTGCTTTATCATAGCTGCTTCTTTCTATCTGCCACATTAACTAGTGGATTTTTAAAAAGCATGTTATGACACATTTTTGATAACATAGCATATCACATTCATCTCTTTAGCCACTTCTTGAAATATTCACATAGAATGACAGTATATATTCCATCATATTGAAATAATTTGCATTACATATTTGACAGAAAACATATGCCCCTGATTTTCTTTTCTGGGGAAAAAAAAATAATTAAAATATCAATCCATGTCAAGCTGTGGATTTCTGCCCTTGTACAAATGCAATGACTTTCTTCCCTTTAATCTCTTTTAGCAATATGTAATGAAAGGATAGAATGAAAGGGCAATGCAACTTAGTTTTTTGAAAACAGGCTACCATTTTTTATATGAAGCCTCAGACAAATAAAATGCCAGATTTTAAAAGTGACTGATAACTTTATCACCTCTAATTCCAATGTAGTCATATAAGCCAAGACTGTGATATATAAGCAATAAAATATTGTGTATCAATGTTTTAAATAGGTTGGCATATATTTACTGTTGATGTAAATCAATGTTGCTTCAATAACTTAAAAAAAAATATTTCTTGGTCAATGGTCATGTTCACTAACATTTTCAATTATTTTGCTACAAAAAGTAAGATTTCTCCCCAGTTCCTCTGAAATTTCAGGTATTAGTTTCATTACAGAAGCCTTCTGCAGGTGTCAAAGGAAAAAAAATATTGCAGTAGATACAGAAGATCTTTTTTCAGATATTTATATCAAAATTCACAATAAATTAAACAATTGCTGAAATGCATGTAAATGAAATTTTTAAGACTTCATCAGACAGAAACATAAAAGGTCTTACCTAAGCTAGTTAAACACTGTGAAGTACATATTTAATACAAAGAAAATAAAAGAACTTAATCTTATTATTAAAGCTAATATAGCATTATTAATATACGTCTCAATTTCATTTGCTCCCTACAGAAGCCTACAATTAAAATTGGACTTTATTAATGGCACAATAATAAATTTATGCTTCCAGTTACAGGATTTTAATTTAAATAGTCAACATTAACAACGAAGTTGAACATTTTCTTCA
>NW_010320185.1:10969-26686 GCF_000700745.2 Antrostomus carolinensis
CTAAATTTTATAAACTTGTTATTTTGTTTGTATTATGTGTGACATATAAATCTAAATACACCCTGTGAACATTCATTTACATGTCTAGACATTTTCATATTGTTAATTGAGGTTTAATCATTCAAATGCTTCTGATTTTTTTACACTAAAACCTAAGTAAAAATAATTACATTTGAATTTTGAGGGGAGGCGAAAGTACAACAAAGTTTCATGTAATCCTCAGTTAATGATCTGTATTCCTAGTTTTTCTTCCTGCATCCTTGACTCCCTTTTTAAAATACTTAAAAATCTTACTCCCTCATATGAAATGAAGCAGTTTACTGCACCCACAAAAGAAGAGTTCTAATCAACAATGGAGAAGAAAAAACAAAATGCAACAGATGAAGATTTTCACAGAATGGTAGCATTTGCTTTTTTGTCCTGTGTTATTGAGAACTACCGGCATATTTGGCACATTAAAATCTCAGCAGGGTTATGTTTACTTCAGGGATGAAACCAAATGGAAAATAAATACTGAGGTAACATATGTATAAATGAGAGGATGAATTTACTTATCATCTCCCAGTAGTCCTTTGTGAGAGAAAAAAAAAAAAAAGTAGTGTTAGATATGTTCAAATAAGAGCAGAATGTTATATTCCTCTGGAAAGTATGAGAAGTCTAAATGATTTTCATTCTGAAAGTGGAAATATATAAAAATTCATTTTTAATGGAAAGAACTTCAAATATATACATATATATATCTGTTCATACCTCTACTTCCATATAGAAATACTACAACATGTAAAACATTATATAAAATAAAACACAATATGCAATATTCCTACAACATACCAATAGATTTAATTTTAAACGTGCTATAGTATGAATCGTTCATTGTATCAATTGTATATCTGTATTGGGTTTGCATGGCAAGGTTTTGGTAGTGGAAGGGCTACAGGGGTGGCTTCTGTGAGAAGCTGCCAGAAGATTCCCCCATGTCAGACAGGGCCAACGCCACCTGGCTCCAAGATGGACCCACCAGTGGCCAAGGCTGAACCAATCAGCAACTGTGGCAGCACCTCTGTGAACATATTTAAGAAAGGAAAAAACTGCTGAGCAACAGCAACTGGGAGAGAGGAGTGAGAAAATGTGAGAGAAACAACTCTGAAGACACCAAAGTCAGTGAAGTAGAGCAATGGCAATAATTGTCACTTTTCCTTGATTCTCACTTGTATATTGACCACGGGATACGAAGCACTGTCTCAAAGAAAAACAAATTAATACGGTCCTTTAAGATCTTATTTTGTACTGCTTGTTTTTACCCTGTGTTCTGAGAGAGAGGTACCGTTCCTTCAGCATTCCTTACTAGAACAGGAAAAGAATGACTAATCACTTTCTCAAAAGCTGTCATTTTTCACCATGCATATTCTTCCTTTACATCATCTCTTTGAAAGCCTGTTTTCCATTCTAACATAATAATAGATGTGTCTATAAAGTCAATCTCTCACTTTTAGGCTATCATCTACATAAATTAGTAACGGTGTCTCAGACCAATCATATTTATTTTCTGCCACTTTTCTTCAGTGAACTACATTATTTTTTCAAGTGATTATATGAAATGCTGAAAAATTTCCTTTAAAGAGTGCTGAAACCAAATCTAAGATTCAGAAACAGGATTGGAACTAAATTTCATATTAGATTACAAAACACTGACATAATTGATTTTGGCCATTTTTTGTGCATTTTGCTTTTCAAACATTTTGGGTGGTGTGACTTGTATATGTCTGTGAAAAGGAGTGGAGGAAAGAAAGGGGAATGGTGGACTATGCATAAACTATGCAAGTACCATATAGTTTTCAAAACCAAAAAAAACCCAACAAACCCCCACATAAAAGCCCTTACCAGATGGGAGATACTGTTTTCTGCTAAAAGATTGCTGCATTTTTCATAAAATCATAGAATATCTTGTGTTGGAAGGGAGCCATAACAATCATGGAGTCTAACTCCTTATTTTTGCATTCTTTTCTCCTTCAGAGTAAATAATCATAATCAAAATCTGTGTTAATGAAGCACATGTATCTTTCATTTGAAACAAAAAGCTTTAATGAGCTTTGCAAGAACAGGATAAACTTACATGTGTGTATGGCATTATATGTGCTTGTATGATAGTGTACAGTTTCTAGCAGGTTTTGGATGGTCTAGAATACACACAAAAAACCTATGACAAGCAGAATTCTCATTCCCTTTGAAAAGTTTCTGCACACATTATCTTTTTCCCTAAGTACATATTATCACTTCCTTGTCTCCAGATTGTCATGGTTGTGAAAAAGCACATGTAGTGATTAACTTCAAGTGTCAAGGGAAATTTTATGTTTTCCACTGAGACGTGTAGAAGAGATTGCTTGGGAATTTTGTCTGGAATAAATTCTTCTTTGATCTTTATTTTGATGGTCTGTCACCAGATAGCTCTTTTTACTTTTGCAATTCTAACTCAAAGGCAGAATCTTTCTTAAGTTGGACATAAAATTCAGACTAATGGGGAAAAATTTTGTGAGGTGAGCTTAGCAAAAATCTGATGTCATCAGTTGCTTATGTATCAGTCTTGAAATGGATTTCCTCTATTCTCATTTTTCACTGTGTTAACTACCTTTCACTATGATAGTCAGTCTTTAACACCTCTACTGTGAAATCTTCCTTTTTTTTTGGATCACAAACATACACACACAGAAGACACCAACACAGCCAGTCATACAGTCGATCACTGACAAGGCCCTGCTTTCAACAGCACCCATGTACAGGACTCACACACAAGCCCAGACATCCATGACCTCTTCTCCTCTTGGGCTGGCAGAGGCAGGAGGTCACTAGTGCAGCACACACCCGACACTCTCCAGGTTCACAAACACATGCACATTTGCGGATCCCCCCAGCACCGGCATGGCCCCTCTGCCTGCCTGGTACCCCTGCCCAGACCCTGTCCTCTCTTACCCACCCCATGGGTCCCTGACTTGTTGCATGGTTCAGCTGAGGGCTCACCACAAGCACACAGCACTCACACACTTGTCCCACAGGCACCCCATGCTTGTGGATCCCCCCAAATACCAGCACAGATCCTCTGACTGCCTGATAACCCTGCACAGAGCTGGGTTATCAGTCCCTCTACTGGTTATAAGTCCCTCTACTTGCTGTTTGGTCCAGCTTGGAGTTTGCCAGTGAATACACACACACCTGACCATGCACACCCAATTTGGGGAAGATACAGACACTCACCCCCATCAGCCAGCACCAGGGACACAGGCTGTGATCTGCAGTCCCACTCCAGCTGCTGGCACTGTGCTCCTCACTCATCCCAGTCCCCCCAGAAGCTAGATTCAGGAACACAAGCTGTTGCGCCCCAGTGGCTGGAGGATAAAGACACCCACTGGCTTAAGTAGCTGATGCTGAGACCCCACTGGCTCCAGTAGCTGACACCACAGGCCAGGGGCGCCCACACTCCTGATCTGACCCCAGGAGCTTTTACCCAGTTCCCCCACACCAGTCCCCCTAGTAGCTGGCACTGAGTCCCTGCAGCACTCACACACACAGGGTAGAGAGTGATATTATGCAGACACAGAGTTAAGAAAAGGTTTGATAAGAAGATATGAGAAGACAGGGCATACTGTGATGATCAGGTGCAAGGTTCAGCTGGACAAGCACACTGACCAGCTCCAAATAACATGCAATCAGCCCATTTTAAGTCCTTTTCTGTCTATTCCTCCTTTGTTCCTCCCTGCTCGCCTTTCCCCTGCACATTGCCTCATCAGTTTGCACGCTCCCACTCCCAGGTTTGCATCCTTATCAGTTGCAAAGTCCCTATTTGCCTGCATTTTCTTGATAGCCCATCAGCTAGAGTGACTGACCAGGTTTGTTTCTGGTTCCTGTCTTTGTTAATGCTAATTGGCCAAGTTTTATGTCCATGTGTTTGCCTCTCTCTTTCTTTAGTCTCACAAATGAAAAAATAATCATTTTCACACCCCACATATCCCTACCAATTAGTGCAGCTGACCATGTTTGCTCTTATAATGATCTCCTTTATCAATTGTTGGTCAGGTTTGGTTCTGCGTGTTCTGGTTTGTGGCTCCTTTGGACAGATACTCTTAAGAAAGCAGACACTCTGCATCTATGTACCCTTACAGCATTAATTAAATTATATGTAAACCAATGGAAGCTATTGTTCTGTTGTAGTTTGTGCTGATTCAACTGGCTTCATGAACAAAAAAAAAATTCTATGCCGTTTTCTCATATATACTTGTATCCCCAAAGCTTTTCAGTTATTTCCCTGTTGTTCCATGTTTATTATTCTGACCATACTTGTCTCATCAAATATGTCCCTTAAAATGTATGTTATACATATCACAATTTATTAATAAAATACATGTATTTTAAATTTCACATATCATAATTAATTGAGAAAAATAGGTAAATTAGAGTTTGTTAGAGATAATAAAACTATGACCTTCATGCAGGCTTTGGGACAGGCTATCTGCAGTTATAAATAAGCACTGCTCCATTGACTTTATTGGTCTAAGCCATAAAATCCAGGTCCTGTCCCTTGCTTGTATAGTCTTGCCTTGCTTTATTGTCTTTGAACTTTGATGAGGTGTATTAATACAATATTGTTCTGCCCAAGAGGTGTTCAGTTTTCTGTGTTTATATTAGAAAGAAGTTCTTTCTGAAATGGATTGATTGCATAAAATGAAGATATGATTGTATCAGTGGTTCATTACCTTGGTGATTTCTTTTTTATCAAAATAAAGGGATCTATGCAATCACATTAGTTTCTGAAAAGAAAGTTCGATCAACATACAGATCTTCTGGGCATTGGATGACATGTTGCAGCCTCTGAGATATTTTATTACTGTAAGATAGCAAGATACATGGAAATTTAGCTACTTGGTATTGGTAAGTAATTAGAAAAGAAAGCAGCTTTGAAGCAATAGCAATGAAAATAAAATGTTCCTTATTTCTCTATTAAGCATTTACCACTTTAAGATGTTATTGACCAAAGGCCTCATCTATCTTGGTAGACATTGAGTTTATCTCCTTTCTGAATTTAAATTCCAGTACTTACAAAATTTGTGCTTACATATTATTACTTGACTGACTAGCTCACCTTTTTACCTCCAAAGGTTTGTGTGCCTGATTCTGGCTCAGAAGTTCAGAAGCACAGAAAATAACTTCTTAATGCATTTAAGCTGTGCCCAAGAAGGAAATATGAAAATAATCAGTCTGTATTCCCACTTATTACTATACTTACCAAAAAAAACACAAAAAAGGTTTTAGGTTTTGCAGTAGTAAAAGATGAAAAATCCAGGCTCCAAATTACTTCAAAAAAGGAGTTACAATTTTTAGACAGTGATTTGGGCTGTATAATTAGCTAGCAACATCATTAGCAAACTTCACAATGTCCTGAATTTACATATTTCAGCTGCAAATGTAATAATTTGCACTTCCAGATAATTTATTTAAAAACACTGATGAGTTTTCACAAATGGATCATCAAATATGCACAAATATTCTTTGAGTATTCGTCAAAGGATGACATTTAGGCTGGAAAAATATTTCAGTATTTGGAAAATAAAAGAAAAAGGTCTCAAATGTCATTGCTTTAATAAATTTCCTTTCCATCTTATCAAACTGTCATGTATATTTGATTTTTAAAAGTTATTTCCTCTTTTAAAACTTGTATCATAAATCCTCCATCTTAGGTAAGACATAATCGCACTAAAAATTAAAAAAAAATAAATTCCTACATTGTATGAATTAGATAGTTTACAAATGAAATTTAAAACTTTGAAGAAGTTGCTTTTTAGCAATAAATAGGAAGTGAACAAATATAAAGCATAAATTATTTTTATTTTCTATTACTTTTTGATGAGGGTTTTTTTTTTTTAAATATAACCTCTGATAGTTATCAATACTTCCTTTCTATTTTTTGTAGTAGAATATTTCTTGACAGAAGCTTCACCCATGTCTGACAGAGCCAATATCTGCCAGCTCCAAGATGGACCCAATGCTGGCCAGACCAAGCCCATCAGTGATGGTGGTAGTGCCTCTGTGATGAAATATTTAAGAAGGGAAAAAAAAAAAAAAATAAAAAAAGACCCTACACAACCTACACAACTGCAGCTGGAGAGAGGAATGAGAAGATGTGAGAGAAACAACTCAGCAGACACCAAGGTCAGTGAAGAAGGAGGGGGAGGAGTTGTTCCATGTGCTGGAACAGAAACTCCCTTGCAGCCTGTGATGAAGACCATAGTAAGGCAGGCTGTCCCCCTGCAGTCCATGGAGGTCCATGGTGGAGCAGATGATGACGCAGAGCAGGTGGATGCCTGAAAAAGGCTGTGACCCCATGGGAAGCCCACACTGGAGCAGGCTCCTTACAGAAACTGTGGACGCATGGAGAGAGAAAAGACCACGCTGAAGCAGGTTTGCTGGCAGGACTTGTGACCCTGTGGGGGACCTACAGTCCCTTCCTGAAGGACTGCACCCCATGGAAGCGACCCATGCTAGACCAGTTAGTGAAGAACTGTAGCCCATGGGAAGGGCTCACATTGGAGAAGTTTGTGGAGGACTATCTCCCACGGGAGGGACCCCACAGTGGAGCAGGGGAAGAGTGTGAGGAGTCCTTCCCCTGAGGAGGAAGGAGCAACAGATACAACATGTGATGAACTGGCTGAAACCTCCACTCCCTGTCCCCCTTTGCTGTTGGGGGGAAGAGGTACAGAAATTGGGAGTAAAGTTAATCCTGGGAAGAAGGGAGGGATGGGGGGAAGGTGTTTTAAGATTTGATTTTATTTCTTATTACCCTGCTCTGATTTGATGGGTAATAAATTAAATTAATTTCCCCAAGTTGAATCTCTTTTGCCCATGATCATAACTGGTGAGTGATCTCTCCCTGTCCTTATCAAGAACCACAAATTTTTCATTATATTTTCTCTCACCTTTCCAGCTGGGGAGCAGGAGTGATAGAGTGGCTTTGGTGAGCAGTTAGCATCCAGCCAGGGTCAACTCACCACAAAATTATCACTGAAATGGTAGAATTAATAGAAAATTAAAATCAAGAAGTATGGAAAACTTGTACTATTAAGTTAACATAATTGAAGTTTGTATGGACAAGACAAAGTTTTCCACAGTTTTATATGTGGAAAGCCTGTCAAATACCAGATCTTAGTTCTTCCTTCATTTATTTTTGCTAATCATTATGACTGTAGACTGACTGAGATCAAATAACAGCAACATTAATACCCAAAATCAAGATGCAACCTCCCAGCACACATGCCAATAAACACGAGTAATCCTGAAGATCCTTTCCTGCTCTTTTTCACTTCCATCTTTTTCTGAGGCTTTGAAGAATTTATCACAGTTCAGACTGACTAATACGGAACCCCTTGTGAAACCCAAAAGGTGCATTGGCTTTAATTAGTAAAATTCTTCTTCTACCTCCAGATAAACCTGATGAGGAAAATGAACTGAGACTCTGTAGATTTCATAGTCCCTTAGGTTTCATTAAGCAGTACTTGAAAGCCTTTCTTTCTTCATAAGTTCCATCATAACAAATTAACCTTGCCACCCTGCCAGTCCTAATTTGTAACTGTATTTTTATGTCTTACGTGGCTTTAAATAAGGTGAATTTATATCAGCTTTTTCCATCCTAACAGCATTCTTGCTATTTTTATTTCCCTTAATCATACAGAAAAATAGGGATCTAAAGAACTGTCACCTGAAGTAGCTTAATCTGCCTATAGACTGGCAAAGGGAAGAGACAGACACAGACAGTGTCATTCACCTTGTCATCAGGTGTGTATATGATAGCCAGAGTTAAGTGAGAGCAATCTCATTCTCACCATCATTTGTTCATGCCATTTGCACATATCATTTGCTCATGGTCGAATAAAAGACAGGGCTGGCCTGCAGGCACCCCTCAGTAGCCCCAGACAGCTTGTATGCATACTTTATTAAGTATTTTCCCATTTCTTGAGTCTCTTTTTGCTGCCTTAGTGCCTCACTTTCTCTTCCACAACCATCTTCCAAATAAACAGCCCATCCCTAATTATTTTTTCTCCACTGAAACCTAGTATTTCTGCTACTATTACCTAGGTCATCTCTACTTTTTATGGTGATACCAATGGAGTTATCAAGACACTACTGGTCTCTGCTCTACAAAGATCTCTCAACAATCCCCTTCAGCTATCTTTGATGTTTGATTTTCACATAATTCCTCTCAACGCCCTCTGCAATTCAGTCACAAGTATGGCACTGTTGGTGGTTTCATCAGCATGTCACGTTGTTAACTGTCACATCTTGTAGTCTTCCACATGCCATTCAGTTAGCCTAACCTCGAGACACACTATTTCTGTTCTTTCCTATCATACATCTAGGAAGATATTCTAGATATGTGCATGTTATCCCATGCAATTTTTAACCCATCCCCTCTTCCTGTTTACTGCAAACCATCTTCCGTTCAATAATTCTGAATTCTTCCCATATGCCTTTCAAACAGCAGTCTTGAAACATAAGTATTTGAAACTCTTTTCCTAATTTCTACCTCTTAACATCTGTCTGTTTTGTTTGCCTTTTTACTTATTTGTATCTGTCTCAGCTGTTTGTTTAGGTCCCTCTGTGACCTCTGTTTTCAATCTTAATTTTTAAAGTAATTACAAACTGTTTAAATTCTTCCCTCTATCATCTCTTCAGGAGCTCATATCTCCAGTTCTGTCTGTCTGGTGACAGTTACAACAGAACTTAAACAAATCACCAAGGACTTTCCTAGTTTAAATTTAATGCTTTTCCAGCTGACACTAATGTGTTTTGGCATTAGGTATTTTAAAATTGTCTTTTTCTGTACTTCCTCATTTTATAGATTAATGATGAAGCTTCTGGAAGTTTTCACAGCATTTTGTCTTGCTAGTTATGACTATTTGCTGACATTGCTTACAATATGTTTACCTGAATGTTTTTATTCTTCCACTGTCTTCTTCATATCTTCCCTGCCTTTGAGACCTGATGCATTCATTACTGAATCTCTTGAACATCTAGGTTGATATAGGCCAATGGACTTGGGATAACTTACTGACTGTAACAAGTGAGTTTCACGCTTCTGCATGGATCTATCAGGAACTCTATTACACTTTCTAATCTTCTAAAAAAACCCCATATCTGACATTAGAGTTTCTGGACTAAAACAGTTACCGTATATCCTACATACAGATTTGAGAACAATGAAAAAAAAAAAAAATCCTGACACTTTTCTGCCTATTGGGTTATTATCTTCTTATCTGTGATTGATGGTATAAAAAATAGGAAAGAAGGATATTGGTCTAAAATTGCCTGTTTCTTGCCACTGACTGAAAAAAGAGCCTATGTTGACAAGGTCAGAGAGACTTCTGCATTTGGGACATTTACTGTTAGGTGAGATGAATTTCATGCAAGGTTTCTCTACAGCATGCTAGGATTTACAAAAAGGTCTAATCCATCCATCACATTTTGAAACAATACATTACATATTCCTTACTGTGAACACAAAACCATTCTTCTCTGTGAGTAACAATAGAAGTCTGTAAGGATAAAGCTGCATAATTTCCTAGCCCCCCAAAATCGTATCTTTCTATATTCTACTTCAGTCCAACAAATAATTTTAAATGAAGTGACTTTGAATGATCAGCAGTGACTGTGTACTTGTAATGAACTGCACTAAAGATGGTTTTAGATAATTTTTAAATGGTGTAGGGGAAGGAAAGAAATAGCTAAATAAATAGCTAGATGGGAGGGGTTTTGTTTTGTTTTGTTTTGTTTTGTTTTCCTATAAAAGATATCTAAGTTGTTTTTAACAGAATGACTATTTTTAGTGTACACAACAGTTTTGTCAGTCTTGATTCATATTGGAATGAGATGAGGTGGATGCAAAATTTTACTGATAATTACAGTCTTTCAGCTTTATACATAAGCACTCATGCATAGTCACAGAATAATTGTCAACATTTCTGAGGGCTGTAATGTACATGAAGATTTGTGCTTCCCTAAAACAGGTTCTGCTTTCCTGTGCAACATGTTATAGGGAACCTGCTTTAGCAGGGGCTTGGACTAGATGATCTCCTGAGGTCCCTTCCAACCCCTTCCATTCTGTGATTCTGTGATTTACTAATGCTTTTCAGAATTCTGACTCACCTTCTCTTCTTCTTTATGCTCTTTATGAACATGTTTATACAGGATTTTATAAACATTCTCACCCTCTGCTCTGTATAAAAATAGTGGGCAAGAATTAAAGGCTTAAAAATCAATGACCCTTGATTAACACTGTTGAAAAAAAAAATTCTTATTATCTATCAAATATAAGCAGAATGAAACCTGGTAGTTTTTATGAGATTAATTATTATGGAGAGAATTTTGCACTTTCCATTAACATTTATGTTCATACTTGATTCAGTTTGATGCATATACATGAAATTAGGATATAAATTTTTTAAAATTTATTGAAAGGGTACTCCATTTTAGAAGTCAATAATTGATTCCCAGGTGAATAAACTATGAGGCCAAGGGCTGAATACCTTGTTCCAGTAAGACATCTGAATTATTGTTGAAGAAAATGTAGTTCATTCCTATTAGATCTTTTATTGTGCAAGTAAAATTATTCGCTGTTACATTAATGACAGAATAATTATTGATAAACTAACAATAAAACTCCTTTCTGTATGTCGACTCAGCACATATTTAATGTAATTTTAATTTTTCATCTCCTTTAGAATTCATAAATTTTTCAAATTCATTCCTGCAACACATTTTCTTTCCCCTTTCTACATCTCTATGACCCTTTGTCCCAAGAAATCTTAACAACTAGAATCAGTAAGCATATTTTATTATATCAGATGTTACATATTTAAATATTTTTCAGGCTTTGTGTTCACTCATTAAATGCTCTTCAATGAATTTAATTCACTTTATTAGTGTAAAAGTAACTTACACTTGAAATTCCAAAAATAGAAGAAACTAATTGCCTTATACTACATTAGTTTATGTTCTTATTTGAGGAAAACTGGCAAAAATATTTTAAATCTTAATTCAAGTCACATTTTCTAATACATAAGTAACACTGAAGAAGCTCAAACTTTAATAAAATAATTATACACAGCCCATTGTTTTCAAACTATTCTATCTTATTTTCTTCCATATGTTTTACACTCTTCAGTGGGAAAATAATTGTATACATAACAAATATGCATGTATATAACTATTTTTTAATTATTTATTCAGAATTTCATAGTTGCTATTTGTCTAAAACAATAACAGTCTGTAGATAAAGTTTATTAAGTATTTGTGTTATATACAAAATTATTCACAGAGTGAAATAGAGATGGTCTCAGTTTATGAAATACACATAAACACATATACATAAACACTAAATAATGTAACAGTATCTATCCTTCATTCCAATAATCTCTACCTTACTTAAAATATATAGTACACAATCCTTTTCAAAACACTAATATATTCATCTGCATTTCTTGTTCCTAAACATTAGTAAGCAATTATTCTACGTATGTGAGATATCAAAATACAGCTTCAATAATCCTTAAATGCATAATGAAATCTCCTGAAATCATATAAAAATAAAAACCTCTTATGTTTTCCACCAAGTAGATAAGCAAAATCTGATTTCCATTTTCTTTATTTGTCCTTTTCAATATGAAAAATTAAGAGAAGTTTTCAAGAATTTTTGAAAGACATATTTTACGGTGTTTTGATTAGGTTAAAAAAAAATTTAAAAAGGCAGCTCTTGAGGATAAAAGTTAAGTGTTAGCTAATTAGGACAATTTGTTTCATCTATATGTTTCCTTAAAGGGATTTTTTGTTCTATCTTCCTCTTCTGTATGGAGTACTGACCATAGTCAGACATAGGATATCATATTGGATGGAATACTTAACTGTTCTTATCAGGATGATTTTGTCTTCTGTGTACTGTTTCTTGGTGAGCAAGTTACCAAAGATCAATAGCTTGAATCAGCATTCTTTGTGCATGCTCTAAACTGCATTCTGAGAGTAAAATATGTTTTACCTTTACAAAGTTGGAATCTAAGTTAGTTCTTCAAATTAAATCAATATCAGCACTCTCATGTTCATCTGGTTATCAGTCAACACACCCAGGTCCCTCTCTGCTGAGCAGCTCTCCAGCCACTCTTCCCATGGTACCTGAAAAAAAAAAAAAAAAAATCAAAAAGCATTTGGGCAAAACCCTCAGACACATGGTCTGAATCTTGGGATTGTCCTATGCTAGGGCAAGAGTTGGATTCGGTAATCCTTGTGGGTCCCTTCCAAATCACAACATTCTATGACTCTATGATTATCTCACTGTATTCAGCATTGGCGCAGCCTCACCTTGAATACTGTGTGCAGTTCTCAGCCCCAAAATTTAAGAAGGATATGAAGGACTTTAAACGCATTCAGAGGACAACAGAGTTGGTAAAAGGACTGGAAGGAATGTCCTATGCTGAGCAGCTAAGGACTTCAGGCTCGTCTAGTTTGGAGAAGAGGAGGATGAGGGGTGACCTCATTGCTCTGTACAGCTTCCTGAGTATGTGAAGTGAAGAGGAAGGTGATGATCTCTTCTCCCTAGGATCCAGAGACAGGACATGTAGGAATGGTCCAAAGCTGTGTCAGGGGAGGCTTAGTCTGAACACAAGGAAAAAATTATTTACCAAGAAGGTGGCTAAACACTGGAACAGGCTTCCTAGAGAGGTCAATACCCCAAGTCTCTCAGTGTTTAAGAGGCATTTGAACAATGCTCTTAACAACATGCTTTTACCTTTGGTCAGCCCTGAGTTGGTCAGGCAGTTGGACTAGATCACTGTAGTTCCCTTTCAACCGAAGTACTCTGTAAGTCTATACCTCTGACCAGAGCTGCTGATGATTGTGATGAGAACTAGGAACACTCACCTGAGTTTTAGGCTAAGTTATACATTTTTTAGGTAACAAGACATAAAAGACAAAATCTCAAGATAATTTTCAAGTATTTTGAATCCTTATGATATGATAAAGACAGTTCATTTTCAAAAAGAATCAGTAAAATAATATCACATGTTTTTATAAATAAAACATAGAATTCAGAAAAGTTAGGTTTTCATGATTGAATCTGAAATATGTAGGCAAGATCTCATGCTATTAAGATATTTTTTTCTTCAGAATGCACTCTAAGAAAATTATAAAAACAGTTTAATGCAAGGAAATTAGTGAATAAATATGTATTTTATTCATTTAATTGAAAGTCTTTAGTGTAGTTTGTAATCTGTAAGTATTTTACACCTTTAAAAGAATTATTGTTTTACAGAATAGAATAAAACTATTCTTTTGTGGCTTTCCATGTGTCAAATATTCTGTGGCACTCAACTAGCATTAAGAAAATCTTTAAGGCTTTAGAAGGATAATTTGCTGATAAATGAATATATTAATATTTCAGCTACAGAATATTTATCTAAATTAATTATTGTCATTAACAATAGAATTTTTGTTCTCATGGTAGCTGTAAGACCTCGAACTAGATATTTCTAGACACTAGAAATTTTTAACATACATATTGATGTTTTCTAAAATACTTAGGTCATATAGGAGGTGTTAAGTTTAGAAAGATAGAGCATAAACAGGATTAATGGTAGCCAAAACCAATTGATTAATATATCTCTTCTTCCCCAGAATGGATCATCTCTGAATGAAATAACTGCACCTCAGATCTTTGTCACACATCTCAGATCTTTCATGTCTTCAGATACATTCATAGTTCAGAGATCACTTAAACTCTCTCCAGAATTTATTTTTTTTTCCTTTGGGGAAAGTAGACTGTTATGAGTGGTTGTTGTGGTTTAACTTTGATATGCACCTGAGCTCCACACAGCCACTTGTTCACTGGGGAAGAGAATCAAAAGGGTAAAAGTGAGAAAACTCATGAATTGATATCCAGACAGTTTAATAGGGAAATCAAAAGAAAAACAAAATAAGAAATTCATTCATTACTGTTCACTGAATGAACACAGGCAGGTGTTCAGCCATCTCCAGTAAAGCAGAGCTTCAAGTAGCCATGTAACTGTTACTTGGGCAGACAAACACGGTAAATCCAAATGTCCCCTCTTCGTCCTTCACCCCAGCTTCTACTGCTGAGCATGACATGATATGGTATGGAATATCCCTTTGAGCAGTTGGGGTCAGCTGTCCTGGCTATGTCCCCTCTGAACTTCCTGTGCACCTCCAGCCTACTCACTGATGGGGTGGTGTGAGAAGCAAAAAAGGCCTTGACTATGTGTAAACACTGCCCAGCAATAACAAAAACATCCTTGTGTTGTCAACACTGTTTTCATAACTATTCCAAAACATAGCACTATACAAGCCACTATGAAGAAAATCAACATCCAAAACCAGTACTGCAGCATAATCATTCAGAAAGAAGAATGGTATCCAGATCATGCCAACTAAAAAGACCTTCTTGTAGAAACAGATATGCTCAAACCTCATAAAAATTAAATATGAACCTCTGAATATATTTATCTTTTCTTCCTAATACAAGAACTATAATAGCACTTTTTTTTCAGTCTTACTCTCTAAGACTACCTCAAAAAAAGACTAAGTACTAAAGAACTACAATCCATATGCTTAAGCATTATTAATTTCAGTTAATATTTGGTCTTCAGAGTTTCTGAATCTATTTAGTTCTTCTACTGAAAATTCTTTCTCTATACAAAGCTTTTATTCTTTGTCATCCCAGTAGAAGTATTTTATAGGGAATACTGAAATTTTCTATGAATGACTTTTGCTTTGAATAGAAGATGACTTTATCATGATTTATTCTTTTTTTACTTGCTATATTTTTTCTAAAATATACTTGACATTTGAAACAACTCTGTGTCAAATAATAGATTGTTGATTGTTTAAGAGTTATTAGAAGATTTTGATCTTGTCCCTGAATTAAGCTTTTTTAAATTTAAGTTAAAAAGGTAGTTGATTCTACCACGCTCAATCTTACACAGAAATTTGAGTGAAGTGACTACCAAGAAACAGCCTCAAGCTGCATGTAGGACCAGTTAACAAGCCAATCCAACAGCAACAGTGAAACAGAATCTAGCATTTTTTTCCTAGCTCATGCTTAGGAAAAAAATACTTTCAATTAATTTAATTCAAAGGGGGTTTTTAGCAGTGGACTGAAGGGATTTTTGAGTAGTACCCTTCTCTCTGTAGTCTTGATTTGAAAGCAACATAAAGTACTTTCTGCACTATCTTCCACATTCCTTCTCAATAAATCAAGTTATAAATGTAATTTTTCACCTTTGATTTCTTGTTATTATTTGTCCCATAGGAGTCAAAAGTGATTAGGGAACTGCCAAATTTATAGATTTAACATAAATTATTTCATGAGTTTGAACATGTGCCTCATTTAGTCTCTCTCCATACTTTTTTTTCTTGACTTCTACCAGAAAGAGTAGTGTGGACCATGACCACTTTAGACCTTTATTGTTACCAAAGACTGTGCCAATTATTTAGTTTATTTTTATTTTTCTTGTTTTATTATTATTATTATCGTTATTATTATTATTTAAAAATAATATATTGGGGTTTTTTGTGTCATATGTAGTTATGAACAATTAGATAATTTTACTGATGCCCAGGGCTTGGATAGGGGAAGATCTTGAGTCATTCTTTTTTTTTTTTTTTTTTTTTTTT
>NW_010320186.1:0-307 GCF_000700745.2 Antrostomus carolinensis
GGAGAGCTGCGTGTGGGGCCCCCCCGGATGGGAGAGCAGGAGATGGGGGTGTCCAGAGGGCTGCGGGAAGGGGGGTCGCGGTGGGCACGGGAAGAAATCTGGGGGTGAGGAACTGCAAAGGGCCGTGTGCTTGGGGGGGCTGGGTTCAGTGTTGGGCCCCTGACTCCAAGAAAGACATGGAGGTGCTGGAGCGTGTCCAGAGAAGGGAAACGGAGCTGGGGAAGGGTCTGGAGCACAAGTGTGCTGAGTTCCCTTGTGGCTGAGGGAACTGGGGGTGTTGAGCCTGGAGAAAAGGAGGCTGAGGGGA
>NW_010320186.1:602-1144 GCF_000700745.2 Antrostomus carolinensis
ACTCGATGATCTTAAAGGTCTTTTCCAATCCAGGGGATTCTGGGAGGGTCAGAGCATGGGGCTGTCTCTGCCAGGTGATTGGGGGAGTCCTTTGGGTCAGGTGGGGCTGTGTTGGGGTCAAAACAGAACAAAACAAGAAAACCCTCCCAAGGTACTGTGGTTTCCACCATTCCAAGCAATCAAAGCAGCGCAGGAGCTGCCCATGATCACTTTGGTTGCTGTCAGGGGAGGCTTTGCCTTCCCAATGGCCAGGAGTGCTTCTTGGGGGACATGGTGGTGAGCCCTCAGCCACCATCCCCATCGCTGCCGCTCTCTGGGGATGTGTGGGGTGACACAGGTATTGGCCTGGGTGCCCGGGGGGCAGCTGGAGCAGCCCCCAAAGTACCTACTGCCTGGGACGTAGCTGGCAGGAGTGGTGGGACAGCAGGGCTTGGTCCCTGCGGGTGACAGGGACATTTGGAGATGCAGCAACTCGAGTGCCTGAATTGTGAAGCTGCCGCCTTGCAGCAGGTCCCCCTGCCTCGCCTGGCTCTGCCTCCCTT
>NW_010320186.1:1196-1655 GCF_000700745.2 Antrostomus carolinensis
AAGGAGATGCTGGGTCTGGCACAGGGATCTGTGGGCATGGGGTGAAACAGTCTGTGTTGGATGGAGCCTTCTGGGGAGCTGCATTGACTGGCTGGGATTTGGTGCCCTGTTTTTGGTGGGAAAAGGGAATGTGCTCTAGCAAGGTGTGCGGAGCAAAGTGGGTGAGAGTGTCGGGACTTTCTCTGCCAGCGCCATGCTGAGAGAGAGGAGGCTGCTTGTGGCCTTGATGCTTTAATTTACAGCCGTGTTCAGCAGCAGTGATACTCAGGATTTAATTAAAAATCTGTCATTCTAGTAAAGGGCTTGCCTTGTGCTCGGTCACTTTTCTTCCCCTCTGATGTTCTTAAATAAGAAAAGGCAAAGCCAAGCAGTGGTGCAGGCCAATGTCAAACGCTTTCTAAACCAAAAATGATTACAAAATCGCTGCTGTTGTGTAAGCTCGGTGCTGGCTGGGTAACT
>NW_010320186.1:1707-5131 GCF_000700745.2 Antrostomus carolinensis
CAGGTCAGCGGGAGGTTGGAGGGAGCGATGGACCTGCTGCCGGTTCGGTTCCATCGAGCTCCTGGGTGTTTGATGCTGTCTGCTCTCCTGCAGTGCTGCTGTACTTCTACCTCAGCTGTGCTCAAGCTGTTGTTCTGTTTAATTCCAAACTGTTCTCTGCTCAGTTTTACACCCTTCGAAGGGATGTGCCTTAGTTCTTCCTCTGAGGTACAAGGTACCTTTTTTCCTGTTTGTGTTTGCTGAGCTAGCCTCCCCCAGACTCTGCATTTCTGATGAAATGCTCCTACATATCAACAGCTTTACAATTGAAAAACAGATTTTGAAATTATTTATTTACTTTCCTTGACAGTTTCCAGTCTGTGAATGGGCTCTGCCCCTTGCAGAGTTTGTTTAATAGCTCCTCTGAATGATATTTTATTGAAACTACTTGGAATTTTAAATTTACTCCTCTTTCATCCTTTTTAACGTACTAATATGTTGCATCTTACTTCAAAGGGTGTGTGAAGTGCCATCTCAGCTCTGCAGATACTGTCCTGCCTTTCATTTATCATTTTCACAGTTGTGAGCTTCCTTCTTGGGTTGGTTTTTTTTTTTTTTTTCAGCAGAGGGAAGATTGGCCAACAAACATGTTCTGAAAGACACGTTTATCTTTTAAAAAAACCCCAACAGCAACCAAACAAGCAGGCAGCCTCATCCATCCAGCAGTGTGATTTCTTATCTTGGAGCTTGACTCAGAATTCTAACAGCTCCTTACCTTTATCATTATTTGAAAAAGAAAGTCGTTTTCTTAGCTAAGCTGTTCCCCTGGGTGCCAGGCTGAGCAGCGTGTGGCACATGTGTCATTTCTTTTTCTGATGTCTTCCTGACTCTTTTACATCACCCTGAGCTGCAAAACCCCGTAATCTTACCCATAGGCTTCTTGGTTTTGGGTTTGTTTTGGTTTGGTTTTTTTTTCTGATATGCAGAAAATGGGGAGATGCTTAAGAGTATCTCCTGCTGGCGAATCTCACCTTCGATGCAAGCGACAGCGTTTCACCAGCTCAGGTTTGCAAACCATCAAGTCAGCTCAGCGGAGCTGGAGGAGCGGTTTGAGGCTGCGTTTTGCAGAGATGCTCTCAGATGTGAGGTTTCACTGCCTGGGTGGTACATGTGTTTTTCCTGTCACGGGGCAGTTTGTCTCCCTAAATTGTTATGTTGCTGAGAGCAACTGGCAGAGCAAATGTAGGGGCAGGGGGGAAGAGAAGACTGCCTGCAGCCTTGCCACACTCTCCGTTTGCTCCTTGTGTGATTTCGTAATGGGGTTGTGCAGGATCTTTTCTCATAGCAACAACTCTTTTTTGTCTTTTTTTAAAAATTTATTTTATTTTAATTTTTTTTAGAATTGAAATCACACCGGAGTGTGTGTTAGGGAACTCAAAGCCTGTTAGTCCTTCACAGTCTCGCTGGAGTAATTCCCATGCTTTCCTCTCCTGCATTTTAATTACAGGAGAGAGTAATTCAGCTCCCACAGCTCAAGCTGTTGAAAGGGAACATCTATACCCTGCAAATAAGCTTTCCCCTGATATCTGGTACTTGCAGTGCTGTGTGCCTGGGTCTCCATACCTGGGGCAAACATCGTTCAAGCACTAGTGAATCTCTATTTTCTCCTTGCACCCCCTCCCTGCCAAGGTCAGAGCAGTCCCTTTCCTGGGAAAAACCCAACCCAAACAAACCTACAGCTGCTCTGTGCGAAGAACAGCCCCCAGGGATGCTGCAGTTGCGGTGCTGGCGGTGGAGCTTTGCGGCAGGGTTGCTTGGTGCTTCCCCTTTAGCTTTTGGCAGCTTCTGACACTCCTAATTGTCCATTTTATTGGTGTGGTGGTTTCAGCCACAGCTCAGACCACACGGTCCTGCACTCGCTGCCCCCGACCCACTGAGATGGGGAGAGAAACTCACCAAAGGGCTGGTGGGTTGGGATGAGGACAGGGAGGGCTCACTCACCACTGATGGGCACGGGCAACACAGACTCCACTTGGGGAAGAAAAATCCATTTAATTCGTTCCCAATCAATCAGAGCAGGACAGTGAGACACAACAACCACACCTGACAGCACCTTCCCCCACCCCTCCCTTCTTCCCGGGCTCCCAGCACTTTGCTCCCCATTTCTCTCCCTTCTCCCCCAGGGCACAGGAACAGGGAATGGGGGTTCAGTCAGTTCGTCTCTGCTGCTCTTCCCGACATGAGATCCCTCCCGTGGGGTAAAAGAGTCCAGGAACAAAGTGTTCCAACATGGGCTGCCCATGGAGTCACAGACCTCTCTGGGCTCAGCTCCTGGCTCCAGCATGGGGACATCCATGGGCTGCAGATGGGTCCAGTGCACCTCCTCCCCCTACTCTGGGGTCTCCTTGCTCATCATGAACTCTCAGTTCAGTCATAACTGCCCTCAGGCTCAGCTTTCTGCTCTGGTGTGGAGTCCTCCATGGCCTCCACGTGGGTATCTGCTCTGCTGCTGAGCTCCCATGGGCTGGAGGGGACCCCATTTATCCCCTCTACTCTTCTCCCTGCTGACCTGGATTTCTGAGGTTCTCTGTCTTCTCCCCTCCTCCTCTTTCCTCACCTTGTCAGTGGTCTTTTTGTCCAAGTCAATGGTCTCCTGATGGTTCTCTTCTTTTTTTTCAAACCAGTTCTTCCCCTCATCAATATGGATTTGCAGAGGCATTTCCCTATCTTTGATTGGCTCAGCCTGGGCTGGAGGTGGGTTCTCCTTGGAGCCAGGGGAGCTTCTCAAAGCTTCTCACAGAGGCCATCACTGTAGCCCCTTCCCCACTAACAAAACCAACTCCCCCACACAACGGTGTAGCGCAGGAGTGGTTTGGGGTGGTTTGGGGGTTCATGCCACGCTGCAGATGGTTCAGCCTGGCAGTGCAGTAGCTGCTCTGTGGTGGAAGGCAGTTTTCTAGCAGGTGTAAGATAATCTCCCGTGCCAAGGTGAGCAGTCTTGGCTGCTTTGCTACAATACGCCTCCCCATTTTACGTAGCAGTGGGTATTTCTGAAACAGCTCTTCAGGCTCGAGTGCTTGCTCCATGGTTTTTGAGGTAGATGGGTGCTCTCCTGAGCTGTGGGTTTGCTTTGCACCCTCAGCATCACGTATTTGTGGAGATGGGTGCAGATCCTCCTCCCTAAGTGTCTGCTTGAGCTCCAGCTGTGCTTCCCAGTTCGGCATCCCGCCGGCTTGCTCCCGCGTATGCCAGCCCCCTCTGTGCTGCAGGAGAGCTAAACTGGGGTTGGAAGAGAGCTGGTAAGAGGCCTGGGTGTTCCTAGAAAGATATTGATTGTCCTGGACAGTTGGGGTTTGTTTCTTTTGGTTCCCTGGTTCTCATCGTGGGGTCGGGCTCATTAGGGCGGCAGCTGGTTGGAGGATGGAGGAGCAGTGCAGGCTCTGCG
>NW_010320186.1:5157-6111 GCF_000700745.2 Antrostomus carolinensis
CCTCTCTCAAGTGTGAAGTCTGAAGCAGTTTGCCTGGTAATTCCATTAATGGGAGCCTAGTGTTGGAGAGATAAATGTAATTCCAGGGTAAAGCTGACGCTCGGGCTCAAATGGAGAGGATTTGCTGGCTCTCCTGGGTGCGCCGCTGTGAGCAACGTACGTCTCTATTACCCACAGAGGATGTTTCAAGTCTAGATGTCAGCACAAAGACTGAGCAGTGATAAAAAAAATATTGCTGCTAAATCTGCATGCGGAGGCAGCCTCAGCTCCAGAGCCTGGCTGTCTCTGCAATGGGTTTATTTCTGGGACCAGAAATAAGTTTCCTGCTTAACTCCTGACATGCAGGGTGACACAGAGCTAAGCAGCCAGCCGATTCATAGAATCATAGAACCACAGACTGCTTCGGGTTGGAAGGGACCTTCAAAGGCCATCTAGTCCAACCCCCTGCAGTGAGCAGGGACATCTTTACCAGAGCAAGTTGGTCAGAGTCCCGACAAGCCTGACCTTCAATATCTCCAGGAGGCAGCTTGCATGGGATATAGGTCAAGGGAGGTGATTCTCCCCCTCTACTCCGCTCTCGTAAGGCCCCACCTGGAGTACTGCGTCCAGTTCTGGAGCCCCCATCACAAGAGAGACATGGACCAGTTAGAACAAGTCCAGAGGAGGCCACGAGGATGATGCGAGGGCTGGAGCAGCTCTGCTGTGAGGACAGGCTGAGAGAGTTGGGGCTGTTCAGCCTGGAGAAGAGAAGGCTCCGGGGAGACCTTCTAGTGGCCTCCCAGTACCTGAAGGGGCTCCAGGAAGGCTGGGGAGGGACTTTGGCCAAGGGCAGGGAGTGACAGGACGAGGGGTGATGGCTTGAAACTGGCAGAGGGGGGGTTTAGATTAGATATTGGGAAGAAGCTCTTCACTGTGAGGGTGGTGAGCCAGTGTCCCAGGTTGGGCAGAGAAGCT
>NW_010320186.1:6130-8439 GCF_000700745.2 Antrostomus carolinensis
CTTTGAGCAACCTGGTCTAGTGGAAGGTGTCCCTGCTGCTGGCAGGGGGCTTGGGACTTGGATGAGCTTTAAGGTCCCTTCCAACCCAAACCATTCTATGATTCTATGATTCTGTAGCCAGAACAATCTCTCTGTGTATGGTCAATACAGAGCAAAAAATAATATCCTATGTGTATTACACCAGAAAGCATGCAAGCACATCAGAGCTGGTCACCACAACTGCAAGTAGCACAAGCATGTCTACATTTTTGGACATTGTGGTCCAGGCTTGAATTCAGAGATTACCACCCTGGCCAGCTGCTTTCCCAGTTTGGTATCTTTTTTTTTTTGTAGACCACATCTTCCTGTTTGCAATTGTATAACCCCCTCATGGCACCCTCAGCGAGGCTTGTGTTGAAAAAGAATGGTTAATTGGGATATTTTTAGCTCTCCCTGTGGCTCGGATCCTGGAAATCGAACGCGGGAGCCAGCACTGTTCAGCTCTGTGCCGAGGACCTTCCCGCGCTGCCGGCGCCTGCCCGGGAGTTGTGTCTGGCAGGGTGGGAGCTCAGCACCGATGAACCCCAGTGCTGTGGTAGCCCAAAAATGAAGCAAACAAGGTGCTTGTTCCCACCTTTTGGAGCTCAGCGCAGGATCTGCCTTGTGGGAAACTACTTGTCATCAGTCCAAGGCAGGGGGAAAAAAGGGTCCATGAAGAGGGATCAGGCACTGGGGATGCTCAGCTCCCCCACATGTCCCCATCACACCAGTTTTGCCCCAGTTTCTGCCAGTACAACTCTCATCTCCTTAGGACTTGGGGCCCTGCAGGCATCCTGACAGCAGAATTAAAGCCACCTTGTTCAGAAAGAAATACTTGTTTGTTGGTGTCTTCAGCAGCTTGCCGATGCCTCCTCTGCTGTCAGAGGTGTGGGGGGGATGTGCTGGTTCAGCGAAGCGGGGTGCATGCTTTGCTGGTGACCCAGCAGCAGCTGGGACAGCTGTCCAGAGCCTGCAGCCTGCTCATGCATCTCTTTTCTTTGCAGTAGCTGTGCAGATGCTCCTGGCTTCTTCACACACACGCTTCGGGCCAGCTTGCTCGCCAGAAATCAGCGGGGTCTCACTGAGACTCGCTGTTTGTCTCAAGTTTTGAAATCTCCTGCCTCCTTTTCCTTTCCATTCTGTCCCCGGATCAGTGAGGGTCACACTTCACACGCCCTACCATGGTGCGTGGAGGATTTGCTGTGGAAACCCATCCATTAGTTGCCTTTACCAAGCAGGTGAGAACCACGTCTGCCTATCGCCACCGTGGCAGCAGGATGTTGGGGGGATGCAGGTAGCTGTCTGAGCTCCTGCAATTGCTTTTTTTTGTTTCCCCCATTTGCATTGTAGCGAACTACTCAAGGTTTAGTTTAGTAGCGTGGTTTTCTCTTCCCAAGATAAAGTTTTTTGAGTATTTCCTTGCCTGCTTTCGTAGCTCTGACATCTGATTTGGGCTTGAGCCAAGCAAAGTTGCACCGATAGTGAACAGTGTATCTTGTAAAACATTTCCATACAGAGTAGAGGAGGAGGGAGCAGGTAAGAAAATTACCTGCATGTTTAGAAATCCAGTTTCTTGAGAAACGTCTGTAGTGTCTTGTTCTTACTGTTTCTCCCTTCCCTCCCCCCTCAGTTCTGTGAGGTTGTGAGAACATCGTTGTCTGAATGGGGGGGACTTACCAGGGAGGATGTAAGGTCTTCGTTTCCTCAAGGTGGTAATAAAGTGGGTCACAAGTGTTGTTGTGTGCTGTTGCTGCTGACTACAGTGCTAACCAGATAAAGTTACTGAGCTTGTTTCCAAGCATCACTATTTTCTTTGCTCCCTGACCTGTTGCGTGGGTTTCACGGGGAATCCTGTAACTGATCTGCAAAGCACTGATTTGCCTGATGGCTCTTCCACCTGAGGTGCATGGTTCAGCCACTTTCTTGCTGCCTTGGTACAACAGTTTGGGTGACCTGGCACTGAATTTGTTCTTCGTCAAAGTGTTTTTGAGCTGCATCTGCATCCCTGTCTGGTTTACTGCATGGCTGAGCAGGCAGCTGTACCCACACAGCTGTGGAGGAACAGCTGGAACTGCTCTGCTGATCACACCGCTTCCTAGGAGAAGGGGCTGGTAGGACCGTTGCTTGGCCACCTGCAGATTCCAAGCCTATTTGCTCTAAATGTCTAGAGACTGAGCAAATAGAGCCTGAAAACATTGTCCTTCTGACTGTCTTGAGCTTACGGTGTAAATTCCATGGCAAGCTCTGCAGGTCGTGAACTGAAAAGGACTTGGGGTGCTGGGGGACGAGAA
>NW_010320187.1:0-268 GCF_000700745.2 Antrostomus carolinensis
TAAAAATGCAAAGAACATAAAAAACTATTTCATTGAATCATAGAATGCTGTGAGTTGGAGGGGATGCTCAAGGATCAAAAGTCCAACTCCTGTTAGGACTATGCCAAGATTCAGACCATGTGTCTGAGGGTGTTGTCCAAATGCTTCTTGGATATTGTCAGGCTTGGTACTATGGCTATGTCCCTGGGGAGCCTGTTCCAGTGCTCCACCACCCTCTGGGTGAAGAACCTTTTCTTAATGTCCAACCTAAACCTCCCCGGCACACCTT
>NW_010320187.1:330-32863 GCF_000700745.2 Antrostomus carolinensis
CTTGTGAGGAACTTACAGACGGCAATAAGGTCTCCTCTCATTCTCCTCTTCTCCAAGCTGAACAAACCAAGCGACTTCAGCCTTTCCTCATACGATTGCCCCTCTAAGCCCTTCACCAATGTTGTGTCTGGACACTCTCCAGTAGCTTTATATTCTTTTTACATTGTGGTGCCCAAACTGCACACAGTACTCGAGGTGAAGCTGCACCAGTGCAGAGTAGAGTGGGAAAATCACCTCCCTCGACCTGCTCACAATGCCATGCTTGATGCACCCCAGGACGTGGTTGGCCCTCTTGGCTCCCATGGCACACTGTTGGCTCATGTTCAACTTGCCATTAACCAGAACCCCCAGGTCCCTCTTTGCAGAGCTGCTCTCCAGCCTCTCGTTCCCCAATCTGTATGTGTGACCAGGTTTGCTGTGTCCCAGGTGCAAAATCCGGAACTTGTGCTTGTTAAAATTCATATAGTTGGTGATTGCCCAGCTCTCTAATTTATCTAGATCTCTCTGCAGGGCCTCTCTGCCCTCAAGAGTGTTCACAGGACCTCCCAATTTGGCGTCATCAGCAAACTTTTTTAGCAGTACTTCAAGTCCTGTATCCAAGTCATTAATAAAGACATTAAAGAGGACAGGCCCCAGGATGGATCCCTGTGGTACCCCACTAGTGACCAGTTGCCAGCCCGATATAACCCCATTAACTGTAGCCTTTGAGCCCAACCCGGGCTTGTCCTCATCTGAAGATATAGCATGGAATAAGAAAATAACTGTTCAGATTATGTTATAAATCATGAGATGCAAAGTCTCTGACTTTTGTTATTCATAGTTTGGAGGAAAACTTTCTTCCAGTCAGTAGTTTTAGAAGCTGTTACTGTTTGCTTAAGCCCCTGCCTTGACGACATCTTAAGCAGTCCTATTAAAATGAGACAATCTTAGTGCAAAAAATTAAGCACCTATGTGCCTGAAGGACGGAAACTTGAGAAGCTAAATTACTTGATTTGTGGGTGCTCTCAGGCAGCTAGACTTTTTAATGGACAATATTATGGATGAACCCACTGAAGATAAAAATAACATCCACAGCTTTCAAGAGATGTGTTAGAAATGTGAGCCACCAAATAAATTACCATCTGAAGATTTACATAAATGGAAATATGAAAGTATCATTCTTCAGACTTTCTGAAGGCCACTACAGCAAACGATGATTTACTTGAAGCCTAAAATGGGCTGTTACTGGATTCAGAGAACAGCTTCAAGTCTTAGTAGATGATCAATAGCAAATAATGATCCAGAATCCCAGAACAGTCCTGAAAGTGATCTGGGGATCTGAAAGGGATCTGGGAGTCCGAGTGGACAGCAGGATGATCATGAGCCAACACTGTGCCCTTGTGGCCAGGAAGGCCAATGGCATCCTGGGGTGTATAAGAAGGGGTGTGGTTAGTAGGTTGAGAGAGGTTCTCCTCCCCCTCTACTCTGCCCTGGTGAGGCCACGTCTGGAATATTATGTCCAGTTTGGGGCCCCTCAGTTCAAGAAGGACAGGGAACTGCTTGAGAGAGTCCAGCACAGAGCCACCAAGATGATCAAGGGAGTGGAGCATCTCCCTTATGAGGAAAGGTTGAGGGAGCTGGGTCTCTTTAGCTTGGAGAAGAGGAGACTGAGGGGTGACCTCATTAATGTTTATAAATATGTAAAGGGTGAGTGTCACGAGGATGGAGCCAGACTCTTCTCGGTGACAAGGGGCAATGGGTGTAAGCTGGAACACAGGAGGTTCCGCTTAAACTTGAGAAGAAACTTCTTTACAGTGAGGGTGACGGAGGACTGGAACAGGATGCCCAGGGAGGTTGTGGAGTCTCCTTCTCTGGAGACATTCAAAACCCGCCTGGATGCCTTTCCATGTGATCTCATTTAGGTGGCCCTGCTCTGGCAGGGGTATTGGACTAGATGATATTTTGAGGTCCCTTCCAATGTCTAACATTCTGTGATTCTGTCCAGTGTACCCAAAAGATTTTGAACTAATAACAGTAATATTCAAATCCTGTTTCAAGTATATATCTGCTAATGAATGCAGTAAAATAATTGTGTTATGTGTTGAAGAGAAATGCAAAATCAAATAATATTTAAATTTTACTTAAAACCAACAGTAAGTTATCTAAGGTAGCTAACTACAGAAGAGATGCTTCAATTAATTATCTTGACCCTAGATTCTCACTGAGATTGGCTAAATGTTACTGATTTAAAAAAATTTTTTTTTAGTACAGTGTAATATCTCTTTTCATGAAAATCTAAGGGATAAATAAAACTTTCAGATGAAATTATTATCCATTTCACTGGGTATAGCTATTCTCTTCTAGTAAATGCCCAAATATGTAATTTTCCAGCAGCTCATCTGCTGGTAATAAGGTCTGAGAGTGCAACAGCCTCCTCATTACTACTACTGGATGTCATATGGGTCTTCCAGATAGGAACAGAATGTATGAAAATTCTTTCAGCTTCTCCAGTATCTTTAGCCCTGTTTCCTACTAGTCTCAACACTACAATCAACAGAACATTAGAATTAGTCAAGGAAGTTGAGCTTGTCTGTGTTTCAGACAAGCAGTGGAAGATTTATATATGATGTATGTGGATGATAAACTACTATCAGACTTAGCAGTTTAAACAGTTGTGTGCTTAAAAATGAAGCAGAAAGGAAAATAATAATGCCATGATTAACTGACAAATCAAAGTGACCATTGAAGCCAGGAAGAAACTGAAACCCAGTCTTGGTGAAGCAGAGAGGCAAATAAAATTATGTTAGAAAAAACATAAATTAAGAGACTTCAAAGGCAATCTGTAGTGCACATGCTGAAAGCTTACAGAAAGAGCAGGAAAATAGTCTCACTGATATAAAAGGAAAGATCTAGTTAGGAAAAAAAAACAAAACAGCTACTTTATAGTCATGATTTTTCCAGCTGATTCAAATGAATATGTCATAGAAGCAAGCTTATGGCTAGAAATTTGCTATGAGTCACAGGTTTCTGGTTTCTTTCCATGTCATATGGTTACTTCTTACAGCTTAGCTGGTAGACGGCTTTTGGCACATACCATACAATTCAAGCTCTTGGAAAATGAGGCTACTTGGAGAAACACATGTTTCTCAGGTGCCAGGAGCTCACAGCCTTGGTTCTTAATATCCCAGGGAAGGGCCAAGAACCTGTAGATGAATTAATGTTACCAGTTCCTACACAGTCCACTAAGCCATCCACTGAGGCATGTCTGACTGCCTTCTCGGTGAGCTGCACAAGGGCCAAAGACTTTGACTGTAGCAGGCACACTAGCATCAGTTCTGCTTAGATTAACAAGGAGCACAGCACAACTAGCAGACCACTTCATGCTGAGGATTGGCAACTACATTACATGTGTTTCAGGGGGTTTTACAAACCAGACTAGCTCTGCTCCTGGGAAGAGAATGCCTATTACAAGTTGAAATGTATTAGGTATGCACACATATTTCCTTGTTTTGTTTCATCTGAAAGGAATCTAATTTTTGTGCTTTGATACTGCCTTGTGAAGCAAGCCAAAGAGCAGAAAATGGAGGCCATTGGGAGATTTATTTCAAAAATGCTTCCTTTATCTGGAGTAAAATGCTGATGCAGACTCACTCACTGATGATTAACTTGAAGAGAAACATTTGGTCAGATTCAGATTGCTTTTAGGGCAGCAATAAAACTGGATTTTTGACATGTTGAAAACAGGGAGGGAAAGATCTGAGCATGTGGAGTCCTCTCCACATTTTTTCTTGATCAGTTTTTAATTAAAGAACCAATTTTAAACTAGTTTGCCAGGTAGTAAGAAGACTAGTCCTTCCTCATCAATATAATAGAAAAAGCCTGTGAGTTCTTTCCATCATTCTCTACAACACTTGGCAGATATGCACCTGCCCTAAAGCTATTTTTTGCAAGTAATGAAGATGAGGTACTGTCAAAGATCAAGATTAAAAAAGGGGGGATGCCAGAACAAAATGATAATTTAAATCACAATAACTTGCCAAAACTGGATAGTAGAATTGGAGTAAATGAAAACACTGCATTGCTAACAGAAACAACAGTCTTTATTGGACACCTGGAAGGTGATCCAGTTATGCCTGCTTTGACAAGAGCTGATGTTGTGAATTGCTAACCATTGATCTTCACTCCATCACAAAGTAAATGAATTGGAAAAAGAAAAATATTATACAAGTTATTATGCAAATGAACATGATATTGTTAAATCTTCATGGATTCTTAGCAAGTTAATTATGCTGCTTCAGTCAACTGAAGCCCTTTGAAACACTAAAAAATAGCAAATACGACTTTTGGGGTAGAGTTTTTATTTGTCACATTGCTTTTTTCTTTTTTAAAAAAACAAAACCTTTCAGTCTTTTACTCAGGCTATTGACCTTGCAGGTTGTAAAGTGCAGTTCTGTGGATTAGAAACGAATGGAGGGAGAGGCAGGAAGAAAAGAAAAAATAAATAACAACATGGATGAAAATTAAAAATTAGTACAATATGCCAGATTCTTGCTTTAAGTTAAAACAAATAATCAATTTTTTTTCAAAAAAACCAAACAACCCAAGCTAAACCCTTAAGGTTGTTCTGAAGTATAGCTGAGAATTTTGTTTTACAAACTCTGCATTTTCCCATCTGTCCCTACTTTTTACTTACTACTCAATAGAGGCATTTGAGGGCAGAGTGAAAATATGAGAGAATGTTCTGTGCCTGTAATGCTCTCCAACACAAAGTGCTATAGGAGGCAATTCTTAAATTGGGGCAACCTCTTACTTTAACAGGCATCATACTCAGATTGTGAATTACAGTCTGAATGATTAATCCTTTTTTCAAAATAAAGCTAAGGAGAAATAAATTGGTTTTCCTCCACAGGTTAAAATTTTTGTGCTTGCTTTGAGGTGTTCCTGAATTTCTATTTTTTATAGCAAGACTCGAAAACTAGCCACCCTTTGCCCACTTGTTAACGTTTTCCCTATTTCTGCAGCAAAGAGTGATCCTCCAGACAATAGCCAAGACAGGTTCTTTCCAGGGTGGGTTTCATTCTAAGTACTGAGTGAGATGGAAGACCTACGAAAAATGTGCCATTGAAATATATTATAAACCACTGAACACAAACAGTTAAAATGTATGATAGGAAAGCACAGAAAGTGCAAATTGTATCAGCAACTTCCTTCTGATATTTCTTAATTTCTAGTAGTGGTCATCCTTAATACTGTCCTTTTGCAACTGTTATAAGCCTATCATTACTGCCAAAGTAGCTGTCACGAAATACGTTTGAGAAAAAGAACAATAGGGTTCAGAAAACAATAAGAAATGGCATACAAACAATAGAAATAACAATTATCTTGCCAAGTATTAAAAAACGTGGTTGGGTTGCCATTCTTCATGCTTCACAAAACCAGTCCTCAGAGCGATTGCCTGGGGTTAGGAAGAGATGTCCTTTTCATTACAGGGATTTTATATCCAGCTCTGAACTCTTTCATATGGTACTGTTCAGTATCACTACAAGAATATCATGTTAGATAGACCATTAGTCTGATTCAGCATGTCAGCCCCTGTGTTCCCTGTCTCTGTGCCATATATCCAAGGGAGAAACCTTGCTTTATTACCTACTGATAAGAAAATTCTGAACTCTAATAGCTGTGTCTTAAAGGAAACTGGCCATGAAAGAGAGTGCCAGCTCTTGATTAATAACACATGCAATTTCCCTTACAAGTCTCTAAGCAGAGGATTTGGCAATCATATACAGTTGTTATGATCTAAGAAACACTCACTATGTATTAGGAGACTATGCAGGAATGAGATATGAAAACTTAGGGAAGATTGGAGCATTTTCACAGAAGCTATTGAAAGAAATATTCTGTACAATCACAGGAGTTATATTTAGGAGATAACAAGGTAAACAAAGAAACCCAGATGTCACAATATAAAAAACAAGCAAACAAATAAATGAAGAACCAAGTTTATTGAATCAGCTCTACAGAAAAAAAAATCAATAAAGATTTGCCAGAGTCAACGTCCAGAAAACTAAGGTCAGTTATTAGAAGCAACTAGCTTTTTGACTCAAAATACCTAAAATATTTTACTCTACACTTTTGGCATGAGTAGACAATGAAGACTTTATCTTGTAGCATGACAACAATTTATAAAAATAAAACCATTTTCATCTGCACTCCAAAATGCCACTGATAAGTTTTAAAAATTTATTTGGCTCTCTTTAGTTAAAAGTTATTGTTCAGACTAGTTTTATTACTTACTGGCTGTGTTCAGATCTTTAAAAACAGTGATCAAAATGGCAATGCTGCCTCTGGCATTCTGAATGTTTTAGCATTTTTAAACAGTCAACCATATCATCTTCTATAAGATACAATATCTTAGTTTCAAGGATACAGTAGGCAGATATCCCCATTTGCTCGCTGTTTCGCTATTCTGCATGGGCACAGAAGGTGAAATGAATCATCTTTTACAGCACCTAGCTCTTAGGATCATCTTCCTACACTGTTTAGATATACAAACCTATTTTAGATTCCTCTCTGGAGCCTGTCACCTAAAAGATATAGTACTACGTTTTAGATGCAAAATTGTAACTTCATGTAAACTCTGAGATTCTTGTGCCTTGAATTCCTCTGATCAGATATAATTTGAATTCTCTCTTTCTTTTCTTTGACACCTGGTCATCTTTATCTACTCAAAATCGAAAACTGATAAATCTTCTAAATATAGACAGTCCTCTGACTATTCATTCAAGAAACAAATAAGACCCAGTCATTTTTGTGTGTGTTTGCTTAAAATGTAGCTGATAATCCCAATCACATTCTAGTTATGTGACAGTTCTACTTCATGTAAAGTCTTGTTGACTTTGGCAGCCCAAATCCCAAGAAAGGTAACCCGTTTCTCTTGCTGCAAAAGGAGGGAAAAAAGTCTGTTATGTAACAATTTTTATTTTTTTTTTTAATCACTTGATAAGTTTTTGGCTTTCTCCCAAAGTAGGATTCAAGGGTCATGCACTGCACCTTATTTAGTTATGCTTGTAATACCAGATATTGAGAAATTAACACGAGTTTTCAAACTGTGCATAGCTCTCTATAGAAGACATCAGCAAATATACCCCAAAACAGTATTTCTGTGATACAGTGTAGCTACGTATAACACACAGTCTTTTAATATGAGTGGAACCTCATCTTCTTAAAATGTAACTTTTCTCTGCAGAAAACTTTGATAAAATTATGCAGTTTTATTTTAGTAGAACATATTAGAGGTTAATTTTTTGTACTGATGAACTCCTACGGTCTAAAAATCAGGACCTCTATAACACTTCCTGTTGGGCATCTAGAATCACTAGCAAATCATAAAAAACTATCTTCTTTCCCATTGTGTGTTGAGTTGCAAAAAATGAAGCTGTTGCTGTTGTAGCTACCATCATATGATGATGGCTGTGTAAAATATTAAAAAAGAGTTTGTCCATACTTTTGACATTCAATTTGTCAGAGGCTTCTTACCCTTCTGTGACATATTGTGCTTGAGAATTAAAGCCATCAGTCTAATAACTATAATTAGTCATAATTATCCTAATAGGGGATATTCGTTAATGAAATATCATTTCAATGTTCTTAATAGATTTAATTAATGCAATATTTATGTCAGCTTGAAAAACAGAGACATTTTGCAATGCACCTAATTCTTAATGACTTACCAAGAAGTATTAGTTTAATGGAAGTTACCAAAATATAATCGTATGCAATCCCTCAATATGCCATAAATTTACCTTACTCCAGTCACAGTAACATGAGAGAATATCAAGACCTTTACACCTCTTCCCCTTGCTTTTGCTGAAAAGAATTTTTAAACATCCCTGACTGGCACTTTTCTCATGGTTTTTCTTTCTTCCTATCTTCCTGCTTTTGTTTCCGTCATACGAAGTATGTTTGGTTTGTGTGTTTTGGGGGGAGGGGGGGCGTTTTTGGTAGTGGGGAAAGGGGCTACACTGTGAGAAGCTTTGCAAAACTCCTCTTGCTTCAGGGAGACCGACCACCTCTCCCCCTTCCCCAGGCTGAGCCAATCAGCAACAGAGAAACACCTCTCTGAATCCATATTTGTGAGGGGAAGGACTGTCTTGAAAACAAGAAGGTGGAGAGAACCTGGAGGAGAGGCCATTGGCCTGAACAAAAGACGACCATCGGCCTAAAAAAAAGAGAGAACTTCATTGCCAGGAGGAAGGAGGAGGAAGGGGAGGACAGAGAACCTCAGACACCCAGTTCAATATACATGGAGTAGGAGAAGGTAAAGGAGGTCCCCTGCAGCCCATGGAGGTTCAATAGGGGAGCAGATACCCACACATAGGCCATGGAGGACTCCACACTGGAGCAGAAAAGCTGAGCCTGAGGGCAGGTGTGTCTGAATTGAGACCCCAGAGACACTCAACGCCAGAGCCAGGGTGGACCCCCAGGGCCGCAGGGGAAGGAGGTGTGTTAGACTGGAGGCCCGACTGCAGCCCTTGGATGTCTCCATGCCAGAGCTGAGAACTGAGCTTGAAGAGGTCCGTGACTCCATGGGAAGCTCACATTGGAACACCTTGTTCCTGGACTTTCATGCGGGGAAGAGTGGCAGAGGTGAACTGACTGCAACCCCCATTCCCTGTCCCCTGTGCCACTAGGGGAAGATGGTAGAGAAATCAGGAGGAAAGTAATTTGAGCCCGGGAAGAAGGGACGGGTAGGGCAAGGTGTCTTTGGATGTGGTTATGTCTCACTGTGCTACTCGGATGATTGGTAATGAATTAAATTAATTTTTCTTCCCCAAGTTGAGTCTGTTTTGCCTGTGACCATAACTGGTGAGTGAGCTGTCCCTGTCCTTATTCCAACCCATGGCCCCTTTGTTGTGTTTCCCTTCCCATCTCACCATGTGGGGGGAGTGAGTGCAGAACCACATGGTCCTATCTGTGGGTTAAACCACCACACCAAGTCATTCAAACATTATTCAGTCAGTAGTGTTCTTTCCTCAACTGTGGTCCCTCCCTTCCTTTCTTGGAGATGGCCAATAAAACCAAACAAACGGGAAATTTCCAATACCAGAAATAGATCACAATGTGGAAAAGATCCCTATATCACTATTTCCTCTCAACAGCTCTGGGCTCAAGGAATTCATGTTTAAATTTATGAGATAAGCACTTAAATCTAACTAGCACACACTGAATTCTAAGTGCTGGTCAAATGTTCATGTTAATTTTACCACAGAAAAACACAAGGTTTTAAAGAATACTTTTATTTACCAGTTTCAAAGACCTTATGGGGCCAGGTTTTCTGTTTTAATCTATGATAGTCTTTCTTCTGCTCTATTCAGAAAATCAGCATGAAGCTTTACTATAGCTGTCATAACTCAAGGCCTAAAGCATTGTAAAGAAATCTGCTTTGGATTTACAGAAGTATCTTTACCTGTGGAAAGAGGCAGCTCTAATCTTAGGAAGAGAGGGAGGCCCATTCTCACCAAAACTTTATGTCCTTCACTAAAATCTTTCCAAGTCTAATTCTCCATCTGTGCTAGCCATGATGATACCCAACCATACTAGCACCAAGCCTGGCACCACAGCAGGACAGAAGTGGAAGTATACCTCACCTGTGTATTTGACCTCAAGAGGGGATTGTCAGCAGCTAAAAGTCCTTAGGGTTCTATGCTTAAGTATATTCCATCAAAAGAAGACAAAAGTTTTTTAAAACTGACAGAATATCTAGGGAAAAAAAATATTTCAGAGGAAAAAAAAAATGAATTTTTCATTGTTCTGAGTACCAGATTGAAAACTCTTGCAAGCTTTGCTTTATCCCTGAAGACAAAGAAAAATTGATAGGAGTCTTTCATCCTTTCAGCCTCACTGCCAAAGAGCCACGGATGCTTAGTCTGCCTGTCCCTGCTGAAAGCAGCAAATGGTCCAGGAACTTGGACCATTCATGTAAAAACTGAAACTGATAGCATTCTTCTAGGTGAGCAACCAGGGACCCATCATTTTCTCTCTTTTCAAAAGAAAAAATGCTTTCCTAAAAAAAAAAAAAAATCCTACCAGAAATTTATTCTAACACAAAATTATCAACTACCTCTGAGCTTATAACACTTGTGCATGAACTCTGTACTAGCTACATTTCGTCTACAAGTTAAATGTCAGCATACTATCCAGTATAAAATTTCTAAACTACCTAAGTAGGTTAGAAGCCAAATTTCGTTTTCAGCAATGACTTGGGAATTTATGATTTAGGTACTTTGGAAATTTTAAGTCCAGGGCTTGAAAATATTTAGTGTTAAAAATAAAAATGAAAGGGAAAAATAAGAAAAAAAACAAACAAAAAAACCCAAGCACTGAACTTAGAGTTGAGGAGTTGAGACTTTTAAACCTTCTACAAATATGGTTTTTAAAAAAGTTAAGTTTTAAGAGTCTGATTTTTCCATGGGAAAGGACTGACACAAATTGATACTTTTGAAATCTTTTCCTTTGTTTTTAATTGGTTTATGTCCTGAGAAAATTGCTACAGGAAAGCTGATGAGCCCTCAGTTCCCCCTTCTCCCCAGCCACACATTCCCAACCACTCCTTTATGCTAGTCCTTGAGCTCCAATGAGTGTATCATTTAGTCAAGCAGGGAGCTGATGTCCTGAGACTTGATCTTTGATTGCTTTTTTTTTGTTTGATTAGTTTTAAGCTGTGTCAGCTCAATACAAAAGTAGGAATGGATCCATGACAGGATGACGAGTGTGGAATTGCCCTGGCTGCCCCATTTTATGCACTGGAAATAAGATGGGTAAGGGAAAGAAACGGAAAGCCACTGAAATTCAGAATAAAATTTCACAACTGGCTTTTTTTTCTCATCTGTACCTCTGCAAAGCTCCCTGTTGTAAAAATTGAAAGACTTGGGCTGTCCAAAGAAGCAGAAGGTTTATCCTGATGTAAATAATGTTTACAAATCTTTCTTCTCCCTATCTGTTATATGATTTTGTTAACCTGTATAGCTGAAAGTCACTGTGGGAGAAAAAATCAGGAATAATGTTTACAAGCCAATTCAGCCCTGCAGAAGCCTTATCTTTCTGAGCAAGGCATGTTTAAAATCAAAGGTGATGTATAAGGTGATATAAGTAGTTGAAAGAGAGAGAGCCCTAATTTTAATTTTTTAATGCATTTCATAAATGTTTCCCTGAAGTTAAGCATGATAGTGTTATATACCTCATTCTTATGAAAAATTAAAAATTCCAATGTGTTTTCAGCTGAATGGATTCTCTGCTATACAGTTTAACTTTTTTTTTAATTACTGAACAAGTAAACATACTTACACAGAATTCACTAAGGCATGCTTGAGCTTTCTTCACCTATCACAAACCTAGCAACAATATGCACTAAAGAACTATTCTAGCTACCATCCAGAGATTCAGGAAAAATGACTTTTGTCTTGAATGCTTATTTCTGAGGGTTTCTTACTTTTATCAGGCCTACTCTTTAAATTTATCCTATGGGGAAAGCAATCTCCAAGCTAATGGATGTGCAAAGTGTCCTAACTCAATTTTTGAGGATTTCAGAGGGACTTTAGGAGCATTTAGCTTTGAGTATCCTTCCACTGGAAAGAGAACCTTGCCCAAAGAGAAGCTTTACAGTAATTATTATCATCCTGGAATTTTAAAAACAATACACATGATAATATAGAACACTTTAAGATATCACCTTAATTATTATTAATTCCTTTGGTATTTATGGCAATAATGGCAATTATGATGAACTCATTTTGCACTAATGTGAGTGCTCTGGAACTCCACATTAATTTGTAACACCGTATTGAAATGTTATTCAAGAAGCATATTACACACTATTTTTTTAAAGATTTGCATACTTTTTAAAAACAAAGGCCTCCTGAAAAAAGCACACCTTTTTTTCAATTGAGGAGATTGTTTGGTTTTGATTAAACCCATAGTTTCTGCTGAGATTTAACAGTGATGAAAACTGAAAAGGTTGAAGGGAATAAGCTGAGGCTCATGTCACGGGGAATACATACAAAGAAAGAAGAAAAATCTTGCACTTTTCAAAGGCATTTGCTTAAACTGTTTTTGCTTTCATTTTACCCCTAGTGACAACTGCCAGATTAATGCCACTGGAAATGAAAAATTATAAGTTTATTCAGTATATAAAGAATGTCGGCTTCTGCTAATGTTGACTGAATCTGACTGAAAGACTAATTTATAATGAGACTTAGGTGATTCAGTTTGCATATCTGTTCTAGTGTACCATCATAACTGTGGAATCTTTACTAATGATTGAGTTGTTAATGGATATATTAGTCCACTATCTTCACAACATGCAAATTTTTCATAAATTAATAATTTAAACCATAATCCTTCAAACTCTTGAATTTAGCTAATTATGTGGTTTATTTTTTCCACTTGAGCTGCCTGTTGCATCCAAGCCTGAACTTCTTCCACATAGGTGAAAGACCAAATCCAAAGCAGATATGTGGTTTGCTTTGCACTTTTTAAAGCATCTTTCAAAATCCTAGCAAGGATTGAGGTCTGCTTTTCCCACCCCATCAGCACAGAACTATTGCTCCATATTATTTACTCTAGCAGCAAGGCTGATATAAGTGGCTCCAGCACCTTGCCACTCATTCTCCCTTTAGAACTGCCTTGTGAATTTACATTATTTAAAGCAACTCCTTTATTTTTGCAGTGTTATTATAAGTGCAGCTAATGGGAAGTCACAAGGGTGGAAATCATTGGCCAGGGGAGAAAAAGCTGCTTAAGTCAACTTTGCTGTCCAGGAAAAAAAGAATGACTGGTCTTAAATTTATATATCAGTGAAATTCACTGAGGGCTTAAAATAAATGGGATTTAAGTAGTGCATAGGCTGCTGTGCACATATGTTTGCGCACTGCCAGGGAAAACCTGGTGAGGACCAATTCAGATTCAAAAACAACATCACTATTTTCACAACCTACTTTTTGCAAACACTGGAGTTTGTGAACTTTATTATGCTAAAATACACATGAAAAATCAATGAGCAAAATCAAATGAGCTTTGTTAAGTTCAGTCTCTCTGTTATTCTAGACAGAGCACAGCTGGATATCCTTTGAGCTTTGCTGGCTATTCCTCTGGAATAAAGAATGTGTAACTCCCCTCCCCCCAACCCGTTGTCACAGCTGTTACTATGTGCCTCTGATATCTGGTTACCAGTTTCTCTCCTCTGAGCAACAGGCAAACAGGCAGATCTCAACATAACCTTAATGCTGCCAGCACCACAGTGCTGCAAACCGTACCTTTAAGCTCCCTTTGTTTCCCAATACTTTCTTCATACACTGCTTACTTAACCAGCTGCAGCTGAGGATACCTGTCACATTACAGGGATTGAGTGAGGAAGAGAAGACATAAAATATAGGAAAAAAAAAATACTGAGAGGGAAGATTCCTTGTGAAAAGAAAGGTACCTTCATATCTTACATGTGTTCACTGGTACTAGAATGTTTCCCTGTAGAGGAAACCTTTGCATTGACCAGTAAGTATATTTACTTCAAAAAAGGAGAAAGCAAAAAGCAACAAAAAAATCTTTAACCTGAGTTAGACAGCTGCCCAGAAACAACTGTACAAAAACACCCCCACAAAGCAGAAAGCGAGCAAAAGGTGGTAGGCATTTCTCAAAGGACATCTCTCCTGAATTGCCCATGTTTCCTACATGTTTATGTCTCCAGCTCTACAGCAAAAATTCCAGGAGGTAAGAAAACTTGCCACAAGAACACAGATAGAAATGGTTTGCAATGTCCTATTTTGTTTATAATCAGATCTATCATAAGAGCAAAAGACTTTTTTTCAGGAGGTTCTTGAAGTATCTTTGTGATACACTGTGCATTCAGCACCAAAATACAAACAATTCTCAATTTACTCTAATGAATATTTTAAAATTAAACATTTTCTTTATAGATTTTGCAGAAACTAACCACACTTCTGTTTGTTCATTTTTTGATACTGGGAAGAAATAAAGATTCCTGATCTTGATACCCTCAGTATCTGAGATATTTTGCAAAAGGCCAGGTGTATTTCCCTGAGTAACTGCATTCAACTAAAACGGGTTGAGAATATTTCAGTTTTAAAAGTTGTATATGTGGTATGGGGCTCTGTATATATAGACACAAGAATAAAATTCTTTCCTTTCATACAGATAGATGCAAAACTCATGACAAACAAATAGCAAAGGACAAAACAAAACTGACTATAAACGAGAAAATTGTATATAAATAAAAGAAGCTCAAATCTCAATTAATAAAGGTAGTACATGTTTTAAGACTTTCTAGTTTGTGATTTTTCTACAAATGTATGATCTTTTTCCAATTCCCAGCAATAGAAAAATATTTTTGGATTAAATTATAACCCAGGGAAACACTGAATATAGGGTGAGAAAATAAGTTAGCAGCCAAAACAAGAAGACATAAAACTCTAATTGCTAATATTTTGGTATATTGTAGTATTTCTCTGTCTTACAACGTAGCCTTCCAAAGTGAATGTGATTACTACTGATTGTTTCAAAAGACTTTTTCTATGTCCCATAATTCTAGTGAGATTTTTGATTCCCTTGTTCCTTTTCTACTTCCTTACCACTGCTTTAGGTTGGTATTATGTCTGAATTAACTTTCTTTCCCATAAGGTTTTTATTCTTAGTGTAGTTTCATAATCTTTACATTTCAGCATCTTTTGCATTGGTATTGTATTTTTTTTTTTTGTTTGTAAACAAAATGGATTTTACAGTACCCTGCATTTTAATTTAAAATACTATGAGAGCCTATCAAACTTTAAAAATTTGCTTTGAAAATATGTTGAAATTAGCATTTGTATTTACCACTTCACTGTGCTGGTAATAATCAGTGGAATGAAATGGTAAACCACAGAAATTCATCTTTTATGGCTGGATAATTCCATCAAGAGAGAAAAAAGTAGGTCGTTCTCTTCTTTAATAGGCTTTGAGATGCATCTGTTTTACAATAGACATCAAACCTCACCAGTTATATAAAAAATATTTATAGTGTCATGATTTAGTTATTTGAAATATGACTTTTTAAAGACCAAAAAGTTAGTTATTGCTTTTGCTGCAATAAATTTACAACCTTTTATTTAACAGACTGCACAGGAATACAATTTAAATACCAGAAGTGCAAAGAGAAGTTTGCAATCATTAGTTTAATTGAGTCAGATAAGTGCTAACACTATAAGATTAAAAGGAAGTAAGAGAAATAATCCTTTAAAAAAAAAAAAAAAATAGTAGTTCAAATAGATGAATTTTTTTTGTATTTTCCTAAACCAGAGCATGAGGGTCACTTTACAGTCTTAGCTGTCACTAAGACTGTAAAGAAGTTTTTCTTGTCTCAGTATGAAGCATTTTCAGCCTAGAAGTGCAATCTCTCAAAGGTTTATATAAACTCTGCATTTTACACGAGCATCTTTAGAACAA
This sequence comes from Antrostomus carolinensis, assembly GCF_000700745.2. Lineage (NCBI taxonomy): Eukaryota > Metazoa > Chordata > Aves > Caprimulgiformes > Caprimulgidae > Antrostomus > Antrostomus carolinensis. The sequence goes on from NW_010320187.1 coordinate 15,799, forward strand.
TTCCACAGGTAAATATCCATTACTGCTCTAGATCCCATCTTTGAAATGTGTGCCTTAACATAGAGCCATCAGGGAAGTCCAAGGTCAGAAGTGTATCTTCTCTGGTATTTTTTTTATTTGAAAAATCAGAACATGAAAAGAAAAAGGAGAATGACAGGGATGGAGAGCAGAAACAAGACTGTTACTTCCGTAGAAAATATGCAAGGGAGTGAAACTGGCATGAAGAGGTACTGAATAGCATCACTCAGCTCCTCAGACTCTGTGTGACCACACTAGACTGAGTTAGACATGGGATGAAGTTCTTCAAGATGATCTACCCAATATACCTGTTAATTCAAGATCCTTACGAGTAATTTTTCATATCCAATTTTAAACTCTGTAGCTGTCTGGTGAACCTAGCAGTGACTTTTATATGCTGGTATAAAGAGTTCTATAGGAACATGGTAAAAGATTTGGCATTGAAGTTCATAGCCTCCCAAGCCCAAATCTGGGCTGTGAGAAGGCAATTTTTAGCTAAGGATTCGGAAAAGGAACTGCTTTCTCAGGAAGACCATAGCCTTAGCCTAGTCATTACCCACCCGCAGCTGCAGGGCTCTGCCAGCTGTAGAAGAACTGGCAGTGAATTTCCCCTCACCCCCTGCTGATCTAGGCCAAGTGGGGATCTGTTGAGGGTTTGGCTATGTCATGGGTGCAACAGGTTAGTGGCAGCTCAGGGTTGTGCTGAAGTAAATCTGCTTCTGATTTTCTGCCCTTTTCTCTTCCTCATTTCCCTGCTTCCCCTACAATTTATAGTACATGCCAGCAGAGCTTGTTTAGTGAGCCTTTAATTTCAGTTTGGTCTGATCATTTCTTTGCAAACCTATTCCAGGGACTTGGCTGATGACAGTCATGAAGTGTTGATTGTGGAATGGCACCACTAAACATAGTGCCTCCAGAACTATTATTTTTGGAAATGATTTTTAGTACAACAGATGACTAGAGTAGATAAGAGCCCTTGTATGCAAAGGTCTCCTTTATTACACACATCTTAAATATTTGTTCTCAAATAATACATGTGATGCCAAGTCCTCTGTGATGCTTGGTTCCTGTATTCAAGAGAAATACTGCTTTAACTGAAATTAAATGGAAGTGGATGTGGTATCTGTTTTTTACTTGAAAGAAGTAAAAACCCATTTGTCTCCAAAACAAACAGATCCATTTCCAGCTTGAGCAGGATGTTTTCAGATTTTTTGTTGTTGTTGTTGTTTTTGTTTTTGTCTTTGAAAGGCGAGGAAACACAGTATATAAAAACCAGTAGTAGCTTCCTTGCAGACTTCATTATCTTCCAGGTACAAAAGACTAAATATTTTTTAAATGCTATTGTTGTCATTATTTTGGAAGGATCAGTCAACAATACAGAGTGGAGACTATACCTGCAGGAAGCCATTTTAGAGTAAATGTGCAGAAAAATTGTCAAAGCCGGAGTCTAAGAGTAGGCAATGAATGTTGTGGAGGAGAACCTAACATGAAGCTTTTAGATATAAGTGTCCAGCCAAGATCTCAGCTAAGTGTGGGACCCATTTTTAGTACTGAACTCATGACTACAAAAGATATTTTCTCTTATACATTTTGAATATATGAAAACATAGCATTGGGAGGGGTGGGGAGGTTAGTCTTTTTTTTTTTTTTTTTAACACTTGAATAACTGCACCATGCGAGATTCCAAGTGACTTATAACTGATGTATGACCTTCTTTAATACAACTGAGATGTATGCACAATCAGCTAGTTTGTTTTTTTTTTTTAATTGCTAGTAATTTTTGGATACTTGCCTGAGCTCCTTAAGATTAATCTCTTTATAGGGAAGTATCCATTCCCTTTTTCTCAGAAAATTAGATCCTTATTGAAGAACCTCATGTAAAAGAAGCCAATTATTTATCAAACTAGAATGTTTATATTAAAAATCTATTTTTCTTTATTTACTTTGTGAATCTAATGATACTTAGGTATAAAAATATTTTTAAGACAAAAAGTTATATTTACCATAATAAAAAGCTTAGATCAGAGCTACTGTCTTACTTCAGAAGCACACCAAAGACAATGACTTATATGAGAAGCCATAGCTTCCACAGGTGTCAGTCATCTTTCTAACTAATACAATACTTTCATATTGAAAAGGTTTTGTGCTCTTTTTTTTTTTTTTTCAAAGTTACTTTTTCTCTATTCTAAGATCTTTTTTGTTGTAGCTTACCACACTTCACTGTTACTATCAAGGGAACTACCTATCTAATAAGAGAAAACTCCACACCTTGTGAGTTTTACCATGCATCAGTATTCTACTCTCTCAGAAATTAAACACAATCACTGGGTTTCTGTTTCTGAAACTCCTTTGACTTTTATGACCAATGTAAATCTAACTAGTAAATAAACTCATGAGAAATTAATTTGTTGGGGAAATCACTGTAATGTGGTTTTTATTTATAACATGAAATGTTAATATTTCCAATAAAAAATAAGTGGAAAACATTTGTTGAATTTAATTTAGCATTTTGGAGTATGTTGCAACTGCTGATACTGGTTTAAATTGACTTTCAGCTGATGACAGTAGAAAACTACTTAATTCTGATTACAATATGAGAGACTTTACAGCCTAATGAATTTTTAATAAAGCTTCTGAGTATCACTGTATGGGCTTGCTCCTTAACTCATGTGATGGAGATAACATTCCTCGTACTCCATTTGTTTCCTTATTTCAGGGAAATGATAATAAATCATCTGAATATTTGCATTTCCACCTTACTGTCCTGAGAATAAGCTCTCTAGAACACATAGGACCAAATTCTATCCTTAGTTAGACCTCTACATTTGAAAAATTGATACAAGACATCTTATTTGTTCTTTAGAAAAACATGTTCATTTCCTAAATCACACATCCAAAATGCCAGAGTGCTAAATATTTAGAGTAGACAGAGATACCTCAACATTACTTGCCTTAAAGACAGACATGTGGGTTTTTTTAGCTGACTCAATTCTTTGCATTATCAATGAAAGAGATAAAATATTGCAAAGTAATTCATGTGGTGAATATCCATTATCTGTACATCTCTGCTTCTAACTCACTGGTTATGTTTTGAACTGCACTAAGAAAAGCAGGGTATCTATTTCTAGATATTGGAAGTAACAGGGATGAGATAATGTGATCTATGAAAAAAGAAAATAAGTAAAACTTCACATATTCTCCCTATTGAAGCACCCATGAGAAAACCAGGCAGGTTACGATGTTTTGTTTGGGACTTTTTAGAAGAGTAGAAGGAAAATATATTTTATATTTGACTTGATTATTTCTCTGATGCCTGTTTCAGAAGGTAAAACACTGGCAGTGTTGTTGCTGAGAATGCTGATAATCAAAAGTGTTGAAGTGTGAAGCTGTACCTCTATGACATTGTACTGGGGGAAATGTCCATTTATTACCTGATCCTGTTGTTATTTGTCTTATAACCACAAGAAAACCATAATGTCTGCTTAATATTTACTTAAAGAGGGAAAATTCATAAGAAGGGGTGTCTTTGCCCTTGCTCAATGATTTCTGGGCCCTTGCATTACTGTTCCAAAACCATTCTGGATGTGAATGTACTCAGTGCACAGCAAAGAAAATTAGTCAAAAGGGGCATCAATATAGCTGGTGTTTCTTCCCTCACTTTCCTACCTTGCTTTACCGAATTACCATCTTGTCTGTGTTTCAAGATGCTGACTGAATGTTTGTGAGCTCTGTTGTTTGATAACCCAGAGAACTCTGATATTATGGAGTTATTTTTATGAAACATTTTTTTCATGTTAACATCAATCTAACAAAAATGTCTTAAGTGTAATAGAATGATACGAGATCTCATTTTCAGTTGCTGAGGGACTATATTAAGAGAAAGTAATAGCTGAAGACTGTTTTTTCCCTTATGCCTGCAGTAAAGGAGATTAGAATAATGTAAAATTACTTAAGTCAGATACTAGAAAGAGGGTATTAGAGAAGGGTCAGAAAGACACAGAGGAAGGTTTGGGAAGAAAACAAGAAAAATTGAGATGAGGATCATCCAATATCAGAAAAGGTAAATTAAGGGTTATTAAAAGTTTGTACAATAAAAAATGCAGGAGGAGATGCTTGCATAACTGAAAATAACTCGGGACTCATCCCTGGAATCAGAATTAAGAGAAAGCTTCAATCAGACAGTGTTGCAGTTGCAAAACTTCTCATACTACCACATAAAGAATGAAGATTAAAAATTTGCTGTTTATATTTATATTATACACTCTTGCTCTCAAATACCCCTGAAAGCCTCATGTTAGGCCTGGACCTGGAAATCCACCAAATGTGTACCAGGATCAGTTAATGGTCAGTATCAATTCTGACTGCTAGGGGTTACATTTCCAATGAAGAGGTAGCAGAAAGAGCAACTGTGCCTAGCAAGTGTGTTGGAGAAGACAAGAAGCCTGCTGCTCATGGTGTTGCAAGCAGGGCTCTCAGTCACGGAGCACCCATACAGACTGGTTTTACTAACCACCAGGTAAAGATGCTTTATGCCCACAAGCACTTCAGGCAAAGTCATCAGACCATTCTTTGTGTCAAACCTACACAAAAAATGAATGGAGAACTTAGAAAAAAACTCTTCCCTCCTGTCTTTTATGTTGAGTAACAGTACCATTCCACCTTTCTGGAGACACCAGCACCCAACATTTAGATGACCTCTTCTCTTATGTCTTCCTCATCCTTCAAAGGAGAAAGATAGAAAGGACAAGAGGTAAATCTTAACTGAAATAATATTACATCCAGACTTTTAGAATGGAACTATATTTAGAGATGTTAGCAGAAATCCGGTCCTTGGTGTAGCGGGCTGATTGTTTCTCCAAGTCCTAAAAGAGGCAGTATGCCCTCTTACCATCCAAATTGGAGTTCAGACAGATATGTGAGCAGTGATTAATGCTGCTCAACTTGAACCTGAAACTGGTCAGCCTGCTGCACTTTATAGCAAAACTTGTAGGAAAAGAGAATATATTTTTTTACGGTACTGATCTATATGATGAAAAATCAGAAGATTTCAGTGCATACTAGTCTTTCACATTTGGAAAAGAAATATCAAACTTCTAAATAGCAGCAAATCTTATAAATACAGTTTGAGAACAAAAACTCTGAACTAAACTTGATCATGTTAATCAGAGTTAATCTGAAAATAAAGTACTGGTATACTTGTAGGAAGAAGCGATAAAACAGTTAGCTCTGGTTCAACCTGGAAAGATTTTCCTTGGGAAAAATTGTAACATTTATAAAACTGATATTTCCAGTGAAGTTTATCATTTTTAATGTACAGTGAGTTATGAATTTTAGTTCCCATACTTGTCTTTTGAACTTTTTCTGTAGATCTCCCTTGAGACATTCTCGACTGAGAGGTCAAAGATAAAGCATTGTTTGTGAAAATGTTCTTCCAGCTGTGACTGGGTGGCTCTACTGTTTATTGATTATGTGTTTTTATTGTGGTACATCGTATTTGATAGAGTTCCTCTGTTTAGTTTCTAGAAAAGCTTTTAATAAGCTGGAAAAAATAGTCCGCATTTTGGAATGTGTATATGTAGGATCACAGATTTTTCATCCTCCAGCTTCATCAAGATAGCTGGTGGTGCTCAACAAGATTTTTTCTGCTCATGAGCTTAACAAGGGTGGGAGGTATGGGAATGCTGGGGTAAGTACGTGTTGTAATTCATCAGATCTTTTTCCATGTAGGTTTCAGTACACAGCAACAATAGGGTCCTGATAATCCTTAATTTAAGAGTAGACTTTTATGCTGCAAAAACACTCAAGCTACTGTATCATTATAATTTATTTTGAGATATAGTTGCTATAAAGACTGCTATTAGATTGTGACAGTGCACACAAATACAAAAAATCAGTTCAAAGGTTAGGAAAGATACTTTATTTACTATTAAAAGCACCAGAAATTTCGAGAAAACAAAACTTTGTTATCTGAGATGTGGTAATTCGAAGACACCATATTTGACCTTGGTGTTTAAGAGCATGGTTACATGAGCTTTCTTGATTTCTGTCATATAATGTCATATCTCTGGAATTTTAGTTTTCTTACTTGTATTCAGAAACTTCATATGAATTGCAGTAAGTCATACTTATTTTATAATTAAGGCTCAGATTACTTCCTGGAGATTCACCCATTTTCCCTTTTAATGTATTTCCAGGGAAAAAAAAAAAAAAGAAAAAAAAAGTTACATGCAATTTAGGGCAACTGTGTGCACCAAATGCAATATTTTAGTGGGTGCTGCTACAGTGATAGGAAATTTTTTTTAAAACCAGAATTTATACTTTCAAATTCAAGCTAATGGCTAGTTGTGCATTCAGCATATGATTTTCACAAAGTGCTGACAAAACACTCCTCCTACTAAAAGAAATAGGATTGTTTCTGCAGACTTCAGCAGAGGCATGCTAGGGCTAGGCAGAGGGCTACAGAAGTAGCTAAGGTGCTATACTACTTAACAGATGAGACACAGCCCCATGACAATGCAAACCCATTCTCACTTGCAGAATTACTATATAAATTAGGCTTTTGCTTAGGGCTTATAAAAATACTGCTCTCAGGGGGTGATCTAGCACAGGTGAAGTCAAGGTGTAGATATAAGCAGGACTGAATCATCACTGCATGAAAAGCCATCAAAGCATTCCATGGGTTTTTTTACCCATCTTACAGCTGCTCTATGTCTTAGAACAATGATGTCATTTTCTTCCTCAAGTAGCTGTAAGTAAAAATTAGAATACCGGTGAAAACAAGCACTATTACTGTTGCCATTGTGGTTGTAAAGCTGTAAAGCTTGTCAGAGGAGGGATGAGCTAGTAAAACTGCATGTAGGTGTTGAGATGTGTACCAGCATTCCACAATAAACACTGAGAATGATAGAGGTTGCATAGATGTATGGACTTACAAGAGAGGCAGTCCTTTAGTCAATAAACTCTATTTGCTGTTCTGTCCCCTATGAAAAACTGAAAATAATTTAGTGACTCTACACCCAGAACTCTTATCCTTTTCTCTAGCTCTTCTAGAAATCTCTATAGCTGCTTAGGCAGTACTAAACAGACAAAAACATGCTTGTCTGTAAGAGCTGCCTGGACAAGAATCTACTACTGAAAAATCTCTGGTCCATAGTCTCTTTTGCCAGTTACACTCCTTGTCCTTTTCCCTAAAGAAATTGGGTCTTCTGCTTCTCTTTTTTTCTCCTCCTTCTTTCGCTCTTCCTTCTTTCTGTGCTTTGGAGTCAAACCCACACTCTGTTGATATCTACTTTTCCTCCATCACTTCAATTTTTAAAAGAGTTGCCTTTTTTACTACAAATGAGCAGAAAAAGATCTCTGTATTTCCCAGGGTCTGTGTTCCCTTTGTAATATGATCTCATATTAATAATACATGTAAGAACTTATTTAAAAAATCAACTCATCTACTGGAAAAAGAAAGCAGTAGCTCCAAACTGTTCCCCAGCTGAAACTGGGAATTAAACTACAGCAATAAATTGTATGAAATAATTGTTACAGGTCAAAGGAGATATTCACAAGGTAGAGGTTAATCAGGCCTCAGTATCATAACAGAGACACTAATTGCCTGATTTTCAGTGTCGCTAGGCACCTGCACCTCCTACTGAAGTGTACATTACTGGCAGAGGAACAACATAGTAAGAACATATGGGGTAGTTTGCCTTTAGGATGTGGAATGCAAAGAAAAAATTTACAGCAGCAGATAAAACTAGCAGAAATAGTTTATTCTCAACGTACTCTGAGTTTGCCATTTTGTTTTAATTCCTGTTTGCAAAAGTGTTTAAAATTCATAATGTTTAATGACCAAGAATTTGTTGGTACAGTGGGCTCAGTAAAACAGTACTGAAATTAAAGCTAAAAGCAGTGCAATGTGAGTTATAAGTAATATATGAGAAAATGCCAACCAATCCAGCTCAGATTTTGAGAATGCCTTGTGATGAACTGCATAAAAATTTCCATGGAAACACAGACAGTTGGCCTTTTAACAAGTAATCCGTATGTTGAAATATCAGCATGTCATTTTTTAAAAATGAATGAAAATTATGCTTAATTTGTATACAATAAAATAGAATTGGCTTTGATTCCACAAACAAATCATTTACTGCAAATAATTCATCTGGGTTTCCTTCTGCACTACAAAACTCTAATCATTTTCCCAGTCATTTCAATGACATGATAGTTCAGAAATTTTTCATTTCCATGTCCTTTTGCAGTGATAGATATTGAAATAGAAATATTTAACATTGGTTTATTTTAATTAAAAACTAACTTACCAATATTTTTCAATATTTTTATTACTTATGCAGCAAAGTCTGGCTTAGTTTGTTGGATACCTTTAAATATAAACATGTTTCAAAGCAAATGAAAAGCAATTTTAAGTAAAATTACAGTATTTAAACAGTTTTACTGTTGGAATTGTAATAATAAAACTAAGGAGTTGTTGAAATACAATTCTGAGCTACACTGTATTCATATAAAGAGACCTGAATGATGTCAAAAGTAAGCTGCTGAAGAATATATATAAACATCAGCTACTTTTTAAACCATTCCACATGCCTCCTAGTTTGTGACAATGCATTTGTGTTCTACCTGGATAAAATTTGCTTTACATAAGCAATTTTTATTTTTGCTATTGTTAATTCTAGGGAAGAACGAAACATATTAAACCAGTATTTATTATTATGAAGCAGCTTTTGGAATTCTGGTAAATGTAGGGATGGGAAGGAAAAGGGAAAAAGGAAAGTAATACAAATTTTACACTCCAATTCAGTCTGATCATTGGTCATACTTCACTACCTGTAGAATCATTTTACAGTTTTATTCAAGATTATATTTGAACAGATACATTTGTAGAATATTTACTTTTGGTACTCCTCAATTTAACAATCATAAAGAATTAAGAGGCCTTACAATCCTTCAAATCTACATGCCTTATAACACTGGAATTATACAAACAGGAAGAAACTGAAGGTATTAAAAAGTGAGAGATACTTCTGATTAATTCATTCCATGAGTGAGTTTACAAGCTCACTCTTCCAAAAGACTGCAAATTCTGCAAAGTCCCATATATCATCTTTGCAAAAAAATGCTGCCTCTTCTTCACACACAGATAGCTGGTAATGGCTTAAAAGTGAATATAGCCTGACTTTGTTCCTTCTGTATTGCAGAATTTACTAGAAATTTTCTACAGTCTTCTTGCAGGTCCTTCTACCCAAGGGCATAAGAAAGCTGTGGAGGAACTATCCATTCCTGTATGCCAGATCAAAAAATTGGTCTCAGTCTGTTTATTTATTGTTGAAATTTAGATAATTTTGTGAGCAGAGGCTGTGAATCTGGTTAGAAAGAGCATGAATAAAACACAGATGTTTGCTGAAAGACAAATGTATCAAACAACCTTCTGTGAAGGTCAGCTGAAGGTAGTGTCCTTCTGAGTAAAGTACCTGTGAATAAAAATATATATTGTTTACTGTATCCCACATACAGAGGACAGAAATGCAATAGAACTAAGGTTTTTCATAGTGCAAAACTGACTATGGTTACTTCTCATTCAGAAATTTGTTTATTCCAACTTACTACTTTATAGCTAAAAATTATTTGGAATGATGTCAAATAGCATTCATTTTCAACAAATGTCAAAATATGTTAGACAAAAGAAAATATCTTCTTTTAGTACCAGGATAATAAATAATGCACAAAAAGAGCTAAAGGTTATGAAGTTACCATTCTTGTTTTGTGTTAGGTTTTTTGTTGTTGTGTTGTTTTGTTTTTTTAGTATCTGAAAACGTAATCTGCTATAAAGAAAATTTATTTGGGAGACAAACAACGTTACCTGTTTCACCCTAGTTACAATCCTGAGGCAGATGTATGTAAAACATTCTTAGGCAAATAAGCTTATTAATTCATATGTTTGCTTAAGCACATAAGTACTCACATCAGTGATAAGGTGTAGGACAGGACCTTTCTTTTTTCTTTAGAACCATAGAGTTTCGTGTATTCCAAATATATTCTCATTATGAAACAAAACCAGATTTTCAGAACTTTGCTACCCAGTTTAAAGATTATTTTCAAGCTGAAATACAGGACATAAGCTTTCTGTCTTTTTAGGAAAGAGAATTGTTTTGAATGGGTTTCTTTTTATGGTAAACCAGAATAAATTGTGATTTTCTCTATCTAGGTTCAGAACCTTCTACGATTATTTTTCTTCAAGTTTAAATTTTAATTTAATTTTATCACACATGGTTAATACACAACAAGTACCAATTTCCTAATCTCCTTTGAAGAGAACATATTAGAAAAGAAGTTGGCTGAAGCCCTCCAGAACTGGCTTTATGAGTTAATTGTAAGAGAGACCACTCTAAGGGTTCCAGAGGGACGATTTGTCTTTTGCCTTCTAAACGTACTGTTATTGTTCTGCAGATCCCACTCTACAAGGGAATGAGAAAATGTAACTGAGAGCATTTTAGCTTTGATCACTTCTCCTCTTCCTCACCTGCATCCCTGGACTTTGGAGGCAGAGCAATCCACTGACTGAAAAGAAGGGCAGCCTGTAGGAACAGCCTTCTCCTCTCCTCTCCTCACCAGTGCAGATGTTGCCCTTTCTTCTTATCTTTCAGTCTATGCTATTTTAATCCTGAAGGTGCATGCCATAACTCCACCTCTGTTTTCATTCCCAGCAGAAGAAAACAATTTAGTATACCTATTCTCTTAATTAGTACATGGCCTTCAGCAAAGATCTATGTAGTAGCATTTCATGCATTTTCAGATAAAATACAAACAAATACTGATAAAGAGCATCATGTAACACCTCCATGGCCAAAGTATTCACAGAATAACATAATCATAGAATGGTTGAGGTTGGAAGGGACCTTTGAAAGTCATCTAGTCCAACCACCATGCTCAAACAGGGACTTCTAGAGCACATGAATCAGGATTTTGCCCAGAGGTTTTTTTAATATCTCCAGGGAGGTGCTCAGTCACCCTTAGAGTAAAGAAGTTCTTTATTTTCAGGTGGAATGTCCTATGCTGCAGTTTATGTCCGTTGTCTCTTGTCCTATTGTTGAGTGCCAATGAGAAGAGTCTGGCCTCGTCCTCTAGACACTCTCCCTTTAGATATTTATAAACGTTAATCAGATCCCCTCTGAGTTGTCTTTTTTCCAGGCTGAACAGGCCCAGCTCCCTCAGCCTTTCCCCATATGAAAGATGCTCCGCTCCACTCCTTTAATCATCTTAGTCGCCCTATGCTGGACACGCTCCAGGAGTTCCATGTCCTTCCTGTACTGGGGAACCCAGAACTGGACACAATACTCCACATGGGGCCTCAGCAGGGCTGAGTAGAGGGGGAGGATCACCTCTCTCGACCTGCTGGCAACACTCTTCCTAATACAACCCAGGAAATCATTAGCCTTCCTGGCCACAGGAGCACACTGCTGGCTCATAATTAACTTGTTGTCCACTAGGACTCCCAGGTCCTTCTCCGCAGGGCTGTTTTCCAGGAGGTCAGCTCCCAACCTGTACTGGTGTATGGGATTATTCCTTCCCATATGCAGGACCCTGCACTTTCCCTTGTTGAACCTCATGAGGTTCCTCTCTGCCCGTGTCTCCAGCCTGTCGAGGTCCCTCTGAATGGCAGCGCAGTCACCTGGCATATCTGACACTCCTCCCAGTTTAGTATCATCAGCAAATTTGCTGAGAAGGCACTCTCTTCCTTCATCTAAGTCACTGATGAATATGTTGAACAACACTGGACCCAATATTACATGTACAAAAAAAGTGTTTTGAAGAAGCTCACGGTACTATACAATATGTTCACTAACTGAACCAGGAAGAGCTACTTGACCTCCCATTATTGCCTTGAAGTTATCAATAGAATTAGCTTGGCCATCCTGCCTTACTGAACATGTAACATGAAAAAATGTTTCAGGTCTAAAGCGTAATCTTTCTTCTAACTGAGACATTCAGTGTGATACTGACACAAAGTGCTGACACTTACCCATCCTGGCCAAGTGGGTAGTTTTTTGGACTGTGTCTTGGCTTCCTGGACAGTAAATCAGGGGCAAAAAGTATTGTAAGGAAATCTCTATAGAAAGACCAGGAACAGTCTAATACAAATCAATCACACTGTTGAAATTGAATTGATACCTGTTTATTAGATCTGGCAATGACTGATCAGTACAGTTTTGTAGAAGATTAATTTTCATTTAATATCTTCATTTCAGTAAAAACTTCAAAGCAACATAGTTTTTACTCAAGAAAACAAAAATATAATATCTTATGGTTCTCTTTAATGTAAATCAGGATTATTTTCTTTCCAGTAGTTGAATGAACATTTTGCAGTTGATATCTGCATTAAAACTGCAGTACTTCTGGGAATCCAGGTCAGGGATTTTGTAACTTTGTGAACCCTTTTAGTCCAACAGGCTCTAAGAACACCACTTTTCTCTTTCTAAATTTCTCAGGGAGTTCAACCCCAACATACTTTTAGCCCTCACCCCTCACAGGATCCAAACTCTCTAAAATGTAACCTTGTGTCCACTAGATATTTTCTTTTGTCACAGAAAGAAAGGAGAAGCAGCTTTCTACTGTGTATTTCTGCTTGTTTAATAAAAAGTTGTCTGAGCAGAACATCCAGTTTCCATTCTATCTGCCTTTAGCCAACCAGAGTTCAAAATAAATCTGCATTTGTGATTTCCCCAAAATGTTTGGCTCTCCAAAGCTTAGGCTAGGAGGGAAATGGAAATTTGGAACATTGTTTCTCAGTGTTTCTTGTGAACATAGCTCTACTATACAGAAGAGAGATTTTGGGTACAGACAGCATATACAAGTAGGACTACAGTTTTTAACTGAATGATCTGTGTTCTGATACCCGTCTCTGGGAACTTTCTGTCATTGTTGTAAAAAGCTATCAGATACTATGTTATGCTACATCATCACAGTATTTAACAGGTATGAATTGATTTATTTTTCTAAAATCTTTATGTAGACATGCTATTGCTACCTTGTTTTCACAGAAGGGTAACTAAGGCTAATTTAAAAAACAAACAAACAACTAACAAACAACAGGAAAAAAAACCCCCTCCCTTTCACTAATTTGGAGTACTTGGTTTATAATAGAAGTAGCCAGATTCTTCAGTATGAGTCAGGTCTCCTGTATCAAGCTGTCATGTTTGGCACTTAAATAATGAAGAATACACAAATGCTGAGAAAGAATATGTTATTATAATGTTATTTTACCCAGCATCATAAAGGCAAGGTACTTGAAACTTCAATTTAGTTTTGGAAAATCCAGTTTGAGGAAAAAGTCAAAGTATGTTTGTGATAGATTCACTAGGCTAACCCTGGGCTAGCAGCCAACACAGCCGTTCACCCACTTCCCCCCCCCACCCCCAGGGGATAGGGGAGAGGATTGGGGGGCAAGGATAAGAAGGCTTGCAGATTGAGATAAGAACAATTTAATAATAGAAATAAAAGAAAACTTAAAATCATATTAATATTAAACTAGCAGTGATAATAACAGTAACAAAATATGGAAATGAGTGATACGCAGTGCAACTGCTCACCACCCACTTACTGAGGCCAGCCTGTTCCCAGGAGGAGCAACAATCCCAAACCAAAACTGCAATCCCGGAAGAACGAGAGCCTGAGCTAAAGTCAGAGAGGGGTAAAAGAGGAAGAGACCCTGACTAATATACTAGACATGATGTGATATGATATGGAATATCCTATTGGCATATCTAAATGCCAATTTAGCTTATTAATTTAAATATTCCCCCCCCCGTCCCCCCCCTAGATCTTGTGCTTGTAGACTAACAGAACACGAAGTCCTTCACTTCCAGTGACAAAAATGAAAACACTGGTATGTTATCTGTGTCTCTCTCATAACAAATCCCAGGCTGAAAACAGAATGCATCACTACTCTAGCTACTAAAAATAAACCCAGCTCTGTTCCACCTAAAAACGAGGACAATGTTGCATGAGATCTTCCATAAAAATTACTGGCAACTTTGCCCTCAATATCAACAAAGAAAAAATGTCATTGATTTATTGTAAGATGATAACTATAGATCTGTGTGTAAAACATCATGAGATGTAGACCTTTCTTAAATGCAGGGTAGACTGGCTGTGAAATTGCCACTCTTTTCCTGTTACAAAGGTCTCACTGGAATTTGGAAAAATTCCTTTAGATTTCATCAGTTGTTAATGTGGCATACTGTTCCTCTTCATCCACACTGCAGAAAGAATTAAGATTGTATTGTGAGTAATAGCTTCAGTCTTTAAAGCAAGCTTGAATGTCAAAGTCAATTAGTACATATATTTTTTTTTAACTGAAGTTGATGCAAATTCTTACTTATTCCAGCACAAAATACATTACAAATAACTCTACTGTCTAGTCAAGTATTTCTTATACATCAGAAACAGACAGTTTCCTGAAGAAATTTCCCTTAATTTTTGTAAGATGATATGTGCAGTACCCTCAACCTAACCTCTTCTTTTCAGCTTTGCTTTGTCAGAAAGAATTATTCACATTCTTGCAGACTGGCAATATTCATAGAATATACAGTAGTGTTTACTTTAAAAAATGAAACTGTTCAATCAAAGAAGGTAGACAGCTAGGACTTTCATCTAATTCAAAGTCATCTCAATGGGAACTTTCCTACCGTGCAATACTCCTATTCTAAATTGTTACCATGCTGTGCCTGTCTTCTCATTTTTAGGTAACAGATGCAGCTCATTGCTTGGAATATAATTTATGGAGTTTTATAATAGAGGTATGAAATATTAATCTGCTTTTCAGTTGTAACTTTTTGTGTATTGTAGATTAGTAAATAATGATCAGGAAGAAATCAACAAGCACACTATGGTATGCTTCCTAAAATCAAACAGGTAAGAGAACAGAGTTAATGGAGATAGTGCCTAAAGAGAGTGTAGGCTTAGTGACCACAGTAAAAATATTCATTTGCTGCCTGTTGAGAGCAAAGTATTTTGCTGAAAAAAAAAAAAAAAATCCAGTCTGAAAAGTTTCAACATGTCTAGAAGAGTCAGCATCATTCAATCAACGTATAATGCAATTCTTATGTAGTGTTTCATGTAAAAAGATTGAAACCATGCCCTTATAACCATGTGAATAGACTTCATTGTGAAAGATTTTAAATTCTATACAGTTTGCATATCTATATGGCCATCCAAACATAAAAACATGAATTTTGAAGAGCTTCAAATGAATTTTGCATTGTTTTCAGCCAACTTTATTTCTATGGAATATCACATGACATTATTATTGCTTATTTTTTCTGAACAGATGAAAAATTATCAGCTCAAGGCCTTTTCCGAGTTCCGGTTGAAATAAACACAACACTCTATATTACCTTTAATAGGCATTCGCTCAAGCCTTGACAAAGTAAAAAGAGATTTCAAATGTTCCTAAATTTGTTATCATGAACTTGTATAAGTCAGAATTGTGTTAATTTATTAGTATTGCCTAAATATTTTTACATAGAATTGTTGGAAAATCTGAAAGACTGACAGTCCTTAGCATAACACATGCTGAAGTTTCTTGATGCAAGAACATAATAAGAAGAAGGACTCCTTTATAATGTAAATTCATTATTAATACATCATTAAAGATATTCTGAAAATGAAAAAAAAAGAAATAAAACCCTAAATAAATTTTTAAAAAACCCAACAAACCAACAACCTTGGATTGTATGACAAAGAAATACAGTTGGATTTCTTTGATGCCACAAGTCAATTACAAAAACAAGGAGACAAAAGCAACAGAGACTTCTCAAAGATTTTTTCTAATCATCTTAGGTTTTACTATAAAATAAATATGGTTGGCTGTATTTTTTTATCTAACATAATTTTAGCTAGTATAGCTTAAAGCTAATGTTTATTTTCTATTCCATACAGTTCATACTCCAGAACTCATTCTGGTGTTATTTTGTAATTTGAAATACGTTTTCTATTTTCCTTTAATCTATTCCATTGTCTGTAATAATTAAGACCAAAATAACAAACAAATAAAAATCTTAATTGACCTCACTATGAATGGAAGCAAAGTACTTGTCCTTCTGTTTTAGTTGTTGACCAAATAATCTCTATATTTTATATTCTATATAATTCTATAATATCTTTTAATAATCTCTTAGCACATAGTAAAATTTTCATTTTATGATATTTTTATAGACTCTGATATTAACATCGGCTATGTAATGCATCTTTCATGCAATTAAATGAGCACATCTCAACTCTAAAGCATAGTGCTCTAACTTTAACAGACAACATTTTTATAGAATCATAGAATGTATTGGGTTGGAAGGGACCTTCAAAGGTCATCTAGTCCAACAGCCCTGCAGTAAGCAGGGACATCTTTACTCGAGCAGGTTGCTCAGAGCCCCATCAAGCCTCACCTTGAATATCTCCAGGGATGGGGTCTCCAGTACCTCTCTGGGCAACCTGTTCCAATGAATCACCACCCTGATATTGAAGAACTTTTTCCTAATATATAACCTAAATCTACCCTTTCCTATTTCAAAACTGTTACCCCTCATCCTAGTGCTACATGCACTTCTGAACAGCTCTTCCCCAGCTTTCTAATAGGCACATGTCAGGTACTGGAAGGCTGCTATAGCATCCCCACGGGGCCTTCTCTTCTCCAGGCTGAACAACCCCAACTCTGTCAGCCCCTTGATCATTTTTTGGCCCTCCTCTGGACATGCTCCAACAGGTACACACCCTTCTTCTGTTGGGGGCTCCAAAGCTGGACACAGTATTCCAGGTGAGGTCTCACCAGAGCAGAGTAGAGGGGCAGAATTACTTCTCCCTATCTGCTGGCCACACTTCTTTTGATGCAGCCCAGGAAGAAGTTGGCCTTCTGGGCTGCAGATGCACATTGGTGGCTCATGTCCAGCTATTCATCCATTACTATCACCAAGTCCTTTTCCTGAGGGCTGCTTTCCAGCACATCATCTCCTAGCCTCTATTGATAATGAGGATTGTCCCAACCCAGGTGCAG
>NW_010320188.1:0-2306 GCF_000700745.2 Antrostomus carolinensis
GGTAAGGGAGCCCCCCCTGTGTGACACACGGGGAGCCGAGCTGAGTCCTCCTCTGCCGCCCTGACAAAGCTCGTTGTTGGTCGTTGAAGGGAGAGCCTCTTCTCCAAAGGGCTTTCTGTGTCACTTGTGCGTGGAAAGCAGCGTAGTAGCTCGATGAGAGTGGGATGATCAGTTGCACTAGGGTAGCGGTGCAGAAGAGGGTTTGCAGAGGAAGTTGTTGCTTTGAATTTCTGAGAAAAACGTTACCCTGGGTAAAGCATTGTCTAAGAAGAAGTTGAGGGAGAGTACGAAGTAGTCAGCATGTGTTTTTTCATACAATCATAGAATGGTTTGGGTTGGAAGGGATCTTAAAGATCATCCAGTTCCACCCCTCCTGCCATGAGCAGGGACACCTTCCACTAGACCATGATTTTGCCTGATTATGAAGCACCACGAGTGCTTCTTTGCTGTTTGGGTTCAGAGAGCTGTCTCCTGCAGCTCATGATCCGTTACACTAACTTACCGTTATCCATAAAAACTCCAGAAACTCATCTGAAATTTCTCTGTTTCCTTTGTAACATTCTTAATGTGTAACAGTATCTCAGAATCCAAACCAGTAGAAAAATTTTGTTAGTGAGATGTATAAAGTACAAGGGTGGAATAGGAAGTTCATGGGTTTGTCACTGGAGGTTTTTATGAACAGGTTAAACGAGCAGTTTTGAGGAGTGAAAAGCGTAGAGGTGATTGGGTTTGTGGGTGGCTGTTCTCTTGAGATCCCTTCCAACCCTGATTTCCCTTGATCTGTGATTGTAGTGCCCTGAAGTACATGCCTCATGCTGTTCTGAAGCTCTTGGAGAACATGCCCATGCCCTGGGAGCAGATCAGAGACGTTCCAGTCTTGTACCATATCACAGGCGCCATCTCTTTTGTGAATGAGATTCCCTGGGTCATAGAGCCCGTGTACATTGCTCAGTGGGGGTAAGTACCTTCTTCCTTCCTCCTGGTGGGAACCTCTGAGCAAACACTTGTGTATCCACAATAAAAGCCATGTTTGATGGTCTCTGGGTTTCTTCCAGGTCGATGTGGATTATGATGAGGCGAGAGAAAAGGGATAGGCGTCACTTCAAGAGGATGAGATTCCCCCCGTTTGATGATGAAGAACCCCCTCTGGATTATGCTGATAACATCCTGGATGTGGAGCCCCTGGAAGCAATTCAGCTTGAGTTGGATCCAGAGGAAGATGCCCCTGTGCTGGACTGGTTCTACGACCACCAACCTCTGAAAGACAACAGGAAGTACGTGCCTCTCTGGTAGTGCAGTTTACTAGGAAGGGAGGGAAAAAACCCACACCATTGGCATTATATAAATTACCTGTACACAGCAGTAGATATGTGATACTTTAACCCTATCCTAGCAAAAACCAGGACAAGATAATATTTGGTGCTGTAATACTAGGCTACATGTGATGTTGGTACAGAGAGGAAACTGTCCCTCAAGGATGGGAGGCAGAACCTGGCTGCTGTAGAGCTGTCCCTGTGTCACCAGCATCCAGCGAGGGCAAACGAGGCCTCTCTGTCCAGGAGCACTGCTGCACGCTGACTGCTAAACCTCATGTTTCTTATCATGCCATGAAGATGAAAACTTGGGTTGTATAGTTGGAATTTGAATCTTAGTACTTCGCTCAGAGTGTGCATGCATGCCAGAGGCTTTTGAGCATCAAATGTTATGTGTCAGTTTGTGTAGGATGAAGAAGCTGGAGCAGTCACTACTTTCTGGGCAGATATAGTCCCTTATGGTCTTCAGCAGTCCTGCAGCCTTTCTCCCTGTCTAGAGGGGCCCACGTGCTCCCTCTCCCTGATATTTTCTGCAAACAACGGGCAGTGAAAGGTGTTTGGTTATTTCTGGTCCTTTAGGAGAGGCCCAGTTGTCTTCTGGCTGCGTGGTGAGTGTCTGTGCTTTGTCCCTTCGCAGGTACGTAAACGGTTCGACGTACCAGCGTTGGCAGTTCACTCTCCCGATGATGTCCACGCTGTACCGCCTGGCCAACCAGCTGCTCACTGACCTTGTGGATGATAACTATTTCTATTTGTTTGACCTGAAAGCGTTTTTTACCTCCAAGGCACTGAACATGGCTATTCCTGGAGGTCCCAAGTTTGAACCTCTTGTTAGAGACATCAATCTTCAGTAAGTGTTGGGTTTAGGAGAACAGATGAGTGGTTATCTGGAAAAAGGGCTGGGAGGGTTAATCTGTTATCAAGTGTCTTGCCTCGTGTGAGCTGTTCCTGGGTGTTTTTTCTCTTGGGCAGAGAAAAACTTAATGAAATATA
>NW_010320189.1:0-12845 GCF_000700745.2 Antrostomus carolinensis
GACTCTGCTCTAGTTTTACCGGGGAGCCTGCACACCCGACCACACGCCTGTCTCATCAAATCGCAGCCTCAGCCTGCAAGCTCCGTGGCGTAGGGACAGCCCCTCCATCCACCCCGTCCCCACCATGGCAGGACCCCCATGGACCCGCCTGGCTCTGTGCTGCAGGACAGACATGGCATCGGCATCCCCATTTCCTCGCTCTACAAAGAGCTGCCCTTTCAGTGAGACCTACGTGTGCAGGAGGCAGATGGTGGGTCTGACGGGGACCTGGAGTAGTTCTTCTGGCATGAACAGAACGTGGAGGCTTCCTTGTGAGTGAAGCTGTGCTCAGGGCAAGGAGAGCAGAGAGGGAGACGGAGGGAAAGCTTGTAAAACCCAGGAAGGCAAGCTGAAAAGACAGAGAGAGGGAGTTATGGGAAGAACATCGCAAGGTGAATGGGGGACATGTTTGATGACTGTATTTCCTGGGACATCCTTTGCCTGCCACTGGCCAGCAGATATCATCCTTCAAGCTACCTTCCCTGAGCACCTGCATGATCCTGGCACTGAGAGAGATGTGTCTTTGGTCTGACCCAGAATGGACATCTGGGTGCTGTAGCTCTGCACTGACTTCCAGGCTGGGAGACTCTTTCAATGGGCTGGAGGAACGGTCAGACATCGGCTAGAGCAACGCATGAAGGGAGCTGGAGGTTCTGGGGGGACACGGGGAATGAGGTGGCTGCAGAAAGATGCAGGATAACACATGGCTTAGGGTTTAGAGTCAGGTTTAGAGCAGAGCAGAAATGACATGGGAGCCACAGCAAGACTCAGCAACAAGCCCAAAAGGGGAGGAATATTGAAAATGGAGAAGCTGGAGACCTCATTAGTCAGCAGTTTCATATAGAAACCCCAGCCACACGGCCGTGTCACCGGCAGCTACAGCTTTATCGCTGCGGATTACACACCTGCAGTATGTACTGAAGTTAAACACCAGTTGTGTAAATTTGCTTTTATAGGCCACACACAGGCTACCCTCATCCTTTGAAAAGCACCTTTGATACACAAACAAGTAATTCACATGCTGGTCAAGGATTTGCTTGATCTTTACCACAAGCAGCACACAACCTGTGTCTGATACCCCTACCAGGACACCCAGAAGCTAGTTCTGCATGAAAGATGTATCACTTTACAGAAACAACAAGAAAAAGGCTGCAAAATCCCTTAAAGCAGTTTGCAACAGCTTCAGTTTGACCCTAAAACACTTGAAAAGGAAGCAGCCTGCAAATGTGTGCTGGTCACTGCCGGGTGGCCTGCGCAGAGCTCCTGCCTGTGCTGTGCTCCCCATGGGCTGGCAGCCCCTCCACGCTGAGGGGTCACCCCGGGGGGCAGGAGTCTGTCTCAGCTGGATTTCAAGCCAAGCAGAAGCACTCAGGTTTTGCTTGGCTTCTTCAGCTTCTTGGTGTGGTGCTGCTGTCTGCTCCCCCCCTTCATCAGCTCCCTGAATATTAAAGCTTAATCACTTCTAAAGTTCCTAGATGAACAGCTCCACTAATGCAGTCCCCTCTCTTATCATTTTTAAGGAGTTGACTGCTGAGACTGTTCCTTTTAAAGCAGATTATTCCACAGTGCACTCTGGTTCATTAATTTTTAGCATGATGTAAAACTGGCAGCTACAGCTGTGATCTGAGGACAAAGCATTAGACACAGCACAGGGCGGAGAGGATCCTTCCTGGGATGTTGAAAATGGGTGAACATTTAAGGGGAGGTTATTTCACCTACCACAAACACCTTTAGGAATTCAGTGCCCCACAGTCAGACGCGGGGAGGGATGGCAGCACCGCGGCTGAGGCTTGTGCTCCCCGCGGTCCCTTCCTCCCCCGGCCGCTGGCACACGGCAGGCAGTGGTTTGGCAGAGCTGGGAGCAGCAACGTACACGAGAGGTTTTTGCTTTTCTTACATAACAGATACAGCCCTTCAAGAGCTGCTTTGCATCTTGTCAGACAAGATCTTGTGCTGTTGTGTCACCCAACGCAAGCAAAGCCCACAGCAAGCAGCAGATTTGGCCTCCTCAAGCCCTTTCCAGTCACACCCAAGTAATGAAGAGAGACTTCCTTGTATCTGGAATGGAAACTGCAACTTTACAATTGATGAGCACTCAACATTACATTTCGAGAGCAAAAGAGAAGAGTTAAATTGCTAAAATGGAGAATAAAAAATCCAAAACTTTTAAAAAATGAGGGAACCAAAATTAGCAGGTTATTTATTCCTGGGACCCTCTTGGCTGTGGTTCCAGCTGAACCCGACAACACAAAGCATTTCAGCGCGTGCTGCAGTGGCCCAGACACGAAGGGCAGCCTCACCAGTGGGCTCTGGCCAGCTGAGCTGGGGACTGAGATGGACACTGGGACCCCACAGAGGTCACTGGAGACACTGGGATTGGGGCTCGTGGGCTTCGGTGCAGCACATCTACTGCAACCTCTGTCTGCAGCGGCTCCAGCTCATCCCTCCCCACGGGGAGAAGCCCATCTCGTTACAGCATCAAAGCCGAACGCTGGCACGAGACTCCAGCTCGCACCCTCTGTCAGGCAAAAGAGGAAAATCAATCTTGTTTACAAACCTGATGGGACCTGAGCACTAAACCCAGCGCACGCTGCTGCCGTTCCTCGGATTCCTGACGCTCACACCCATTTGACATCTCACAGAGGCAACTGAACGTTTGCAATTAGAAACATCTTTCAGGCTGTTCCTCCTTGTTTTCTAATAACTAGGAGAAGTAAGTTTACAAAAGTGTCTGTCAGAAGAGATGTCAGTTAATAACTGGACAAAACACCTCGATTTGCATTTCCCAGAAATGTCGGCATCACGATCCACGAGGAGCCTGGGCGCAGTTTGGCCAGGGGCTTCCTTGTTAATTTTGTTCCTTGGTTGTCTGAATCTTACACTTGAGAAGAACAAAAGTACCCCAGCACATGTGACACATCATGTGTGCATCTCCACTTCTTTTCTCAGATAAACTCCCACCCTCTTCCACCTCATCCTACAAGTGCTTTTCTTGGTCCCCAGCTGGTTTAGGTGTCCCTGTTATTTCACAGTGCTCGTTTTGGCAGTGGGTACATGGCAGCTCTCAAGAGACGAGGCCATCAATTTATAGTACAAAATTCTCTTTTTTGTACATTATTTTCTATCCTATTTCTTGCCCTTTGGTACTACTGCAACTTAATAAATATTAAATAATAAAATTTAATAATACATTCTCCTAGAGCCAAAGAGGAGCAGCTGGATGGGTCAGAGAGATTAATTGCCTCCCTCCAGCTCCATCATCGCTGCCCACACAAGCTACCCCCTGTTCACCAGCCATGCCTTATTCATTTCACTGACAGGGAGAGCGCACGTTCCCCTCCTGACACAACACTGCACGCACACACGATCTGACTAGTAGCAGAACAAGCAACATTGATTGGAGCTGCAGCTTGGCAGATTACCCGGCGTGATGCACCCACGGGAAGGGTTTCTCTTACCGACTCATCTGCCGCAGCTCCTCGGACAAGAGCAGACGGCTCTATCGAGAGCAGGAGGCAACATCCCCTCTCACACTCAGTCTGTGCCAATGGCAAAGCAGGGGCAATTGAGGATGCAGAGGTGTAAAATGCATGGTTTCCTATTCAACTGGCATAGGACAGCTTTCATTTTCCCTCCCCAGCAGTTCAGACATCTCCACCTCACAGCACCATGAAGTCTGCCAACTAGATTCTTCCCCAGCAGCTCCTCAGCACAACCTTCCTCTCCAGCCAGGGACTCGGAGACACAGCTAGAAGGATGCAGAAGCTGCTCCTTCACCAGCAAGGATCCCAACATCTTCTAAGCCACAGTTAACTGTGTGTTCAAGTTTTAGGCTTAAAAAATGGCAGAAGAGATCCCGATCAATCGGCAAAAGGGCATCAGAGTTTGAGCAGCTTTATCTTGTTAATCGATGAACAGTGATTAAAAGTGACTCACTAAGTGCATCAAGAAGGACAACCTGGCTGCAGGACACAGGCTATGTAAGCTCCAGGGTTGACTGTAGTTGCTGTTCAAGTAAAGCACAGCCAAGATTTTGCATGCAGCAGTAAAATGAAGTTATTCATCACCCTGGCAGTATTTACCAGCTGGTCAGCAGCCTTTTATGTTGTGCACCTATGATACCCATCACTGCAACAGTTGGCTACCTCAAACAATTAAGTTAACCTTTGTTTTATTTTTGAGGCATGGAAACATTCACCACACTGACAAGCATGAAACTGGGACAGAACAACTGTATGATTTACACAAAGTCAAACAAGACAAACGGGACCAAGAACGGAACTCGGGTCTCCAGAGGTCCAGCCAGCACACTGACTGCACAGCCAAAGACAGAAGTTGACCCTTAAGGAGTCACAGCTTCCCTCTGCAAATGCTCTGCATGGTGGCTTACATGCACACGAAGAAAAAAACCTGGCTTTTAACCAAATGAGAGCAAAGACTGCATCCTATTCCAGCAGCTTCTCGGACCAGCACAGCTCTGGCTGGTGTTATCCACTGAGCAGTTAAGCTCAGTGCAAAGCTACTGCCCAGAGAGCATCTCACCTCCCTGCAGACCCACGGCTTCTATGTGCAATCTAATCAAAAGCCGAGCAGCACCTCTCCGACTGTAACTGCATCAGCAGCAACTCGCCTCCCAGGAAAAGGACAATTGTCCTTAAAAGCACAGGCAGGCTGGGTGAGCGAGCAGAGGTACAGCCCTCTAACTCAGCAAGTTTAAAGAAATTCCCCCTCTGCCACTCGCCCAGGGACAGCACACCTGAGGACCAGGTAGCTGTGGCTGTGTCCATGTCCCGGGGAGATGCTGCAGATGCCGGCAGCAGTGGGAAGAAGAGGAGGATCTCCAGGTCCCTGCTCATAGGAGAAGCCTGTGCACGGACACACCGCAGCAGCAAATGCTGCTTCACAGAGGAAGCCGGAGCAGAGGCTCTCCAGCTCCAGCCTGGCTACAAGACCCTCGGCCATCCAGCCAAGTCCATTGTGACTTTCCTGCACCTGCACGCAGTGTTGATCCCGCTGCCAGCGCAGGCAGTGAAGCCGTCTGTCTGTCCGTCCGTCCTTCCCCAAGCCTGTGCGAGCCTCCAGCTTCTCTGCACAACGTAACTGCATCGGCTGCAAAATGTTTGCCAAATTACACAGTGGGTTTCAACAGACAAATGTGAGCAGAAGTATGGGAGCACCCAGCAACACTGCCCCGGACACGCCACAGGGCCCAGGAAAACCAGAAATCCATTTCCTGCAGCTTATGAGTCTCTTCTAATTAAAGTCTTCATCATTTTGCAGAGGGGAAGGGGCTGAGACCTAAGTGAATACTGAGGCTTAGCATAAAATATTAACAGAATGAGCACAGATGGAAGATTAAATACTGGGCTGAAAATGCTTCATAACATGAATTCAGGAATAAAGCTACTTAACCCAGACCACTTCATGTTAGTGCTAATGCAAAAAAAACCAGGCAAAACCCATCCAGCATCCTTCCTGCTCATCTTCATAGCTGGGAAAAACATGTGTGTGTGTGTGCACGTTCCCTTCTCTGTTTCTCCAGCCGTGCTGTGCTGTGCCCTGGACAGAGGAGGACTCACCTGAAGATCCCCCCAGGGGTGCAGTTCAGGTTTAACGATGGTTTCAGGATGCCGCACTGGGTCTGCACTTCCCAGCCCACCCACACAGAACCAGCAACAGATGCCAGCACGGCCTCCTCTGACCTTCGGCCATGACCTGCCTTCCCCTCCTGGACCTGGATGTGGTCACAGACCACCACGACTCGTACCTGAACCTACACCACGCAACAGAGATGACGCTTCTTTTTTTCCCCTCCCAAAACTGTCTCAGGTCAGCTTGTTGACCCACAAACCTTGCAAGTATCTTCCAAGAAAATAAAAAACCAAACCAAACAACAAAAACGAGGAAGAATATTGCCTGTGTTAACACTATTGAGCTCCTTCATGCTGCTGAACTCCTGCAGCTAGCGGAAGAGCCGCGTGCGTGCCAGCATGAATCAATAACGCCTGCAGTTTCGCTCAAAACGCCTATACAGCCATTTATAATTAACACTACAACTCGGTTGTCTTCCAAAATCAATTCCTTGCCATTTTTTATCATGAAATTGTATTTGACAAAGTTCATCTGCTTTTAACACGTGTTAATTTTCCCTGCTGAAGTAAGCATTCATAAAAATGCTATTTAGGAAAGACAGTGGCTGGGGGGGGAACAAGCAGCCGGCGACAAGCAGCCGGCGCTGGAACAGAGAGATCAGCATCGGAGCGGGTACCCTGGAAGGACGGTGTCAGCGAGCGCCTGCCCACAAGGAGAAGTTGCCCAAAACCAGACAGGGGACCTTGCACAAAACACAGCAGCAGAATAAAGTTTCAGTGGTGTATTGAGCTGGTGAAGGAGCCTCGTCAATGAATGTCCTGGGGTAGCAGAGAGGCTCCTGCCCTCCCCTTACAGGCTGGGGTTGCAACCCTGCCTTGTCTTACTGCAAAAACTGTAATCAATGCCTCGCAGGCAGAGAGCGATGCTGTTACACAGCCCCACGGGGAGGAAGGGAAAGAAACCACGTCCAATCTCCACGTCTGGACAAGAGGGACAAAGTCAGCGTGAGGGAGCGATCGATACGAGCGCTGGATCAGGTCTCCAGCTCCTCTCACCTCAGCACCTTGCCTGCCAGGACAGGTATTTCAGGCTGTGCCACTCGAGAGAATTCAAACACAGCTTGTCTTCTGCAAACTTTTTTTAATAACTGGTTTTCAATAACACTTTTCAGCAGCCTACAGTCCAACATGTTCCCAGCATCTCTGAAACCTTTAGGACAAAGCTACTCTATAATTTTTGCCCTCGTTAACTAATTTGAAGAGCACTGAAATGAAAACCTATGTCCAGAGGCTAGTTCTTTGTGCATCTCCAACAATGAGCTCTTAATAGCTGAAATTAAATTCAGTGATTTAATCCAAAAGAAAATTAAATACCCAAGAATATTTAGTAAGATAGTCTTGAAATATCTAAAAGAATGCATTTGCTTGAATTCAGGGCTACGGCAGCAATTGCTCTTTATGCTGCAGGAATGTTCCTCAAGGACACGCTAAAGCAGGCACATCCACTGAGCCAACTGCAATTTGCTGTTGTCTCTTTCAGTTCCCTGATGTATCAACCAAATGATTCCCTGCAAAGGACTGACTGACCTGCATCTCCAACCCACCCTACTCCTGCCAAGTGCTTTATCCCACACAAACTCCCTTCCCCATGGGCAAGACGTGCTTCCCCGCGTCCAGCGTGCCCATCTAGCAGCCAGGGATCTATAACCTTAAGCCTGACAAGAATTCTGCAAACAAATTGTGATGCTTGTAATTTTCTGAGTAGTTTGCTCTAAAATTAAGTGTCACAGAGTAATTTGTGACTGGCTCTGCCACAATTTCCACAGCCGTAATTATTTCAGACACGCTGTAAAGCAGCAACATAATATGCAATCCCAAATAATAAATATCTCCAAGCTTGATCATTACTTCAAAAAGAGACTGAAGAGAAAGCATATTCTACATGGGTGTTTCATATGCATGACTGACAGAAAGCAGCATCTACCATAAGGCATCACGGCTACCACAGAGGCTGCTAATAGACGGACGGAGGAGGATGCTCTAAATTAATTTAGTACAAAGCTCTCCTCGCCTTCAAACTGTCACTTGTCCAGGTCACCAAAGTGCTCCAGGCACGTCCTGCTAGAACACAAGACCCAGGAGGAGAAAGCCAAACCATAATTCAGAGAGGAAACTGAAGTATAAATCTCCTCAGTGATTATTCACGCAGATTTACTCCCCCAGCCCCCACCTGACGTGCAGTCCCCTTCCCCACCCCGCTGCCACCCAGCACGGCCACGGCGTCCCCAGCTCCAGCCCTCACAAGTGCTGCCAAACCTGCCCATCAGCCCCGGCCCCGCCAGCGCCGCGTCTGTCTCCAGGACACCGGTGGCTGCATCAATGATGAAAGTAAAACCTGGTGCTTTGTGCAACTTACAGAATCCCAGGAGAAAAAATAAACTTATTATGCATAATACTCAAACATCACTCAGAAGATAAAATAAACTCCAGAAGCACACACACATTTATAAGCTAATGTATAAAAGATGAAACAAATCAAAAGCCCCAAGCACTGTACATTTGGATCCATCTTTTTTGTATTTAAATAGAAAAGCAGACCTTGGGCTTCAGGAGGAATCTTTGCACTAAATGACAAAACACTGTAACTCATTATTGTCAATTTCTCTAACTTTCAAACTGAACTATTTATACTATTTATTTTCTATCTAAGGACACTGTAGTGACATGATGCCTTGATGGGACACGTGAGGCACAGGAAAGCATCTTACCAGTACCAATTCCTACTCCCACCTCAAACTTTCACTCAGCAAGAGCAAGCCCTGGCCATGCAGAGCACAGGACACCTTCCAGAAGGAGCCAGCCCGCTCAGGAAACCTCCAGCCCATACGGTCTTTAGACACTTTCCTTCCTCCTTCTCTCCTACCAGGCAACTAGAGTGGGTGATCCCCAGAACAACAGGCAGGACTCGGGCTGTGTGAGGCACCTCACCTCCACCCCAGAGCTGGGAGCACCCAGACTGCTTCCACCCGTCCTGCCGAGCCGCAGCCGCAGCCCACCGGCCCCTCGCAGCGGAGCTGTGGACACGTGAGGCAGCCACGCAGCCCTGGAGACTCACAAGGACACATGCCCCGCTCTCAGCTCGCTGTCATGAAGAGAAAGATGGTGTCAGGAGCTCTCAGGGCCAGGCCACTGCTGTGGGAATATATATTTTTTTTAAAGTCAATGTCTGCAATTCACTGGCAGGAGGAAAGGCATCATCACCTCCCCAGGCTGCAGCCCACCCTGGCAGCCGGGTGCTGCCACACTCCGCTGCTCCCCAGGCAAGAGCTGCCCACGGGACCCCCACCCTGCACATCACCGGCTCCCCCAGCAGAAACTCGTCCCCAGCAGCACAGGCACACGCTCCTCTGCGAAGCCACCTGGGCTCCTGCCCTTGGCACAGCCCCTCCACCTGCACCTCTGCTCACCTTCCCACCGTGGACATGGGGGCTGAACAAGGAAGGGGAGACACAAGCGCCGGCATCAGACACCAGCAGCCTGGCAAAGGCACTCGTCATGGCAGTCAATGGGCGAGCACAAAACCAACGGGTCCAACAGCAGAGATCTCTCTGCCACATTCAGCTTGTGATGCTCAGCAGCAAAAAGGCAAGTACCAGCAGAGGAGGTACAACAGGACACAGACAGAAAGACCATTCTCTTAAAAAACAGGTATTTTCTCTTTTGTAGCACTTCCCTTTGGAAAATAAAAATCAAGGACTTTATCCAAATCCTCTTTTTTGCCGAAAAACTTCCTTTTAAATTTGCTCAAAATGTTGATCACATTTATGTCCAAGGAATGCCTGGCAGCAATGAAAAACCTACTCTTACTTCACAGCATTTACAGCTGTGGTTTTGCCCACAAACCTGCTACTCACAACAGGCAGGATGATCTTTTCAAAGGCTTTGCTTATCCATTTGTCTCCCTACTATTCAAGAAGCCAAGCACAGGAAAGATAACGCCGACTTTCCGGAGGTATCTGTAGCAAGGCACGATCTGCTACGAGAGAAGCGTTCTGGCTGCTCCCTGGCGCAAGGACAAGAAGTTATAAGCTTAAGTGACTGCAAGGGCAATTTGTGTGCTGGGACAGGCTGCCCGGGCAGGCAGCAAAGGCATCGCTGGAGCCTCTGAGAGAGGATCAACACCCACCAGAGCCCATCCCGGGGAGAACTGCAGCCCCCCAGAGCCCCAGCCACAGCAGGGAGAGGAGCCAGAATTGGCTTCAGTAGCATCACTCTGCGTAGGCAAGGGATAGAGCCTGCTAATTAGACCATCGTCAATGGGAACGAGCACGGTGCCAGGCCACCCTACGTGGGTGATGCCAGTGGAGGAGAGCCCAGCACGGGGCACTTCCCAGCACCCCGGCAGCACAAAGCCAGCTCCCAACACTGCTGTCAGAAGTGGAAGGAAATAAATTGAGAAGGATACTTAGCTACAGCACAAATTTATGTTTCTGTCAAAGAAGAGTGGCTGACAGCTATTTTTGGAAACTGGTCTCCATCATATTAATTCAATGTCTGGTTGAAGTTGTCTCATTTGCAGCAAATCTGGCTGGTAAATATTAACCTTGGGCTTTGTTGAAATTCTCCTTGCAGATATTACAAGGGATTGGATGGAAAAGATGAAGCAGAAAGAGACAACTCTACAGCACATGTCAGGCAGATCCTCCACATCAGGGTTTCATTTACACAGACGCGATTGCAATGCACCACAAAGTAAATGGCATGAAAGGGGCCAGAGCTCAAGCCTGGTAAAATTACTGGTAAAAAGACATCAGTGCTGAGGAGCCCAACGAAAACAAAATAGGGATGGACAGGTGATCGTCCACAGTGCGACAGGGCTTCTCACTCGCCTGCCGTGCATCTGCTGGAAATGGGTTTTCAGACCAGAGTAAGTACAGAGCAGCATCTGGCTCTAGATGTGTATTAGATGAGAAAAGCAGCCTAAGTGTATTTACAGTGACAGAACCGCTCCTCTTATTTGAGAGTAGATGTTAAGCAGATGCTAAAGCTGCTCGGTCCCACCCTCGAGATGGCTGCATTTCAGAGATCACTGAAATGATTCATCAGAAACGTGCAAACCCACGGAAGCTGCCAGGTACAGGGGGGCTTCTTCAGAGCAGTGGTGCGATAGAGAGAAGGACAGGAAAAAGGATCAGCTTTTTAGCAGCAGTAATTAGCAGCGCTGTAAATCCTATTAGTCTTTTTTCATCTCTCCTAATTTCAGTGTGAGGATACAAACGTTCTCTCAGCAGCAGGATGATTTCAGCGCTTAAATCGCGGTTACAGGGACACTAGCTTTGTGATTTAGTTCAAACAGCTTCACCAGTTCAGCGGGAAATAAAGCTCATTCTTCCTGCAGAGAAGGTCCACACCTCCCACACCTCCCGGCCACGCGCCGTGGCCGCCAGCGCTGCCAACCAGGCACAGCCCTGACCGCTGCCGCCCACGAGCACCAGCCCCGGCACCAGCAAAGCCCCTCAGCGCCCCTGACCAGCCGGGCTGGGGTCAGACCAACCAAGGGCCTTGAAGGGCCCCTCTGCCCAGCGAGCGTGGCCTCGGGGCACTGGTCATCCCCTTGGAGGACATCATCGTGTGCCCCAACTTCAGAGCACCATGATGGTGGGCAGTGCCCAGCCACGAGATGGGCCGGGGAAACCTCCCCTTTGCTTCTGCTGTCCAATTTCCTTCTGATTTAGACCCAAGAAGCTGCACCACGCACTTGGCCCTAAGTACCACGCCAGATCCATCCCAGATCCAGACAGTGGACAGGTCCTGCAGGGTCATCCCAACAGTCAGGGTGACAAACAGGCGGCTGATGTCAGACACTCGCCCATCCCGTGCTGCCGGCACAGCCAGAAAGTCCTTGGGGATCAAAGCATAAAGGTGAGGACAGGAGCTGGAAAGTGGCACCCAAGACAGCCTGGAGAAGCATCAGCCACTGTTGGGATGGGGGGTCAGTCCCCTGGGCTGTCCCAGCTCCCCAAAGCCATCCATGAGCAAACTCAGGGTCCAGCCTCTCGAGGCCACAAGAGCCAAGACAGAGACTGTGGCCACAGAGATTCACAGGCAAAGAGGATCCAGCAGATTCACACCCGTTGAGCCCTCCAAAGCCACCACCGCGGGACCGTGGCACTCAAGCCAGATTTGCTGTGCCATCACCCAGCTGTTTTAACATCCCCAGACTCCCACTGTATTTACCTGCCTGCAGCTCAAGGGCTTTTGTCCTTGTTGAAGAATTTCCGCAGCCCTGGATGCTTTCATCAGAAACCTTTTAAAGTCATTCACTTAGTGCTATACTAATGCAGGGCTCTTAAAAAAACCCTCAAAAACTTAAAAACCCTTAAAAACTATTTTCTGATATTTGACCAGACATCAGACATTGCTCCAAAGAGAGTGACTAATGACCTGCTTTCTGTGAGAAGGGGGAAAAACTTAATTATGTCCATTAAATTACTTCAAATATTTTTCCTTAGAGAATATGAATTATTTAAACTCAACACAGAGAAACCTGAAACATTAGCAAAAGCCTTCTGGGACTCCCTATGTAAATTCCCAGCCCAAACAGATGGGGAAAGCATGGCGAGCTGCCACGCAGCCACTGAAGCAATGAACAGCCCTGAGATTTCAATCCGATAGTTTTAATAAGCTCTTCTCAGGGAGAGCACCAAGCAAACAGCCACAACCCCAAGCGCTGGGGAGGGCTTCCCACATGCCAGAGGAGTTTAGCTGATTTCCTCTCAATCCATTCTCTGCCAGGTGAAAAGGCAGAGGCGCAAGGTATCACCTGGACACCAGGCAGGGGCAGTGAAGGGTGTTTTCAGGCTCACACGCTCCGTGGCAGCCTGTACCCCACGCTCTCAGGGCTGATTCCACGCCTGCCTCTGAAAGTGAGATGGCAGTGGTCACAGCACCAGGTTCATTAGAGGGATGCCCGTTAATATCGGGGTTATACCCATTTTTACAGCTGTCCTTAAACATAACCTTGTGAACTGTAAAGTCACCAAATTACTAAGTTGCTTCTAAAGCATGAAAACGGGGATATTAATGTTCTAGAGTAATTTTATCATTACAGATAAAGCTGTGGGAAATGCCTGACGGCATTCAGAACGTTGGCACTTCTGCCCAGCCAACACCGTGCTGCAGAGCAGCCACCGGCAACACCCCCCATTGACCCAG
>NW_010320189.1:13194-14894 GCF_000700745.2 Antrostomus carolinensis
GCCCCCCGTGCCCGGAAACACAGCCAGTTTCTGCACGGTGGCAAGGCACTTCTTGTAATAGACCCGCACGGAGACCAGCGCCACGCAGGCACCCACGTCCTGGAAGCCCAGGTGGAAGCCTCTCTTGCTCAGGTGCCCGATCTCCCTCAGCTCGGTGTTCAGCTTCATCTTACGCTCACCCAGGTCCCCCTGCGTGAAGCTCTCATCAGCAGCAATGGTGTCGATCTTGGTGTGCTTGCTCTCGTTGACGCTACGGCCCAGGTCAGAGTCAGACTCGACGTAATACAGGTTGAAAGTCTCCTTGCAGGTACCCGTCACACCAGGGATGCTGTTGCAGTCCCTCAGGGTGAACTTCAGCTCGATGAAGATCCTCTGGCCGTCACGCCTGGCAATCCAGCCAGTCTGCAGCCAGTTGTTCTGGTTTGGCTCCATGACATTGCAGACCTGGTACGTGCGTATCGGCTTGTAATTCTCATCCACACCACTGATTTCTTCCCACTGGGGAAAGAACACAAAGGGCTGTAACAGCTCAAGAGCTGCCGTGAGCAAGAACCAGCTGCCCCAGCAGAAACACGCCGACCAGTATAAATATCACCACCACACGTCTCCACCTACAGACCATCATATCACAGGCACTAAAAGTGCTGAGCCCACCAAAACCACAAGCTGGTAACACAGTGGTGCTGCCAGACCATGCAACACCTGAGCTCACCTGACACAATCAGAAAGAGGGCACTGGCATCAGACCTTCTAAAAAGACCTAAACCTCTAAAAACTTCTAAAGTCTAAAATGAAACTGGACACACCATCTGTGGAGAAGCCAGAGCCTTTATCTCCCACACGCTCCTTGGATTTTCTGTCCCTGGGAAGGTGCATCTGCACAGCACGACCACAGAGCGTAACAGCAGATGGGGTTGGGCTACCCAGAGCAGTCAAAGATGGCCAAGGAGGTGGGACACCAGTCACACCATCACACAAGGACAAGTATCTTTGGGAACAGTGAGCAGCAGCTTCTGTCAGAAGTTTTAGCCAGAACAGGGCAAATCCTCTGACTACAAGTGAAACGGTATTTCCCCAAAGTTACCAGCAGAGCTCCTGATTAGTGAATTGATGATTCAACCCTTGCAGCCTTAAGGATGACCTGGCAACATCCCAAAGCAATTCTTTCTGGGGGTAAATTTATGCAAGATTGCCAAATGTACCTAAAACAGAGTTTCTTCTGCAGACTAACAGTTGTGCAACGCAGATGACTCCAGGATCTACCGCTATTTCCATTCTGGAAAACAAACCCAAAGCAGCAAGGAACACAACTCCGACTTTTCTGACACACTCTCCTGAAAGCAGCTGTAGACAGAGCCTGGCAGCAAAGCAAGGACCTGATCAAACAACCCCTACCCGATGCAGAGCTCTGACAATCCCACCCCAGTCACAGCCCTCTCCCAAGAGCTGATCTGGTCCCCAGGAGCTCGCGCTGGTCTGCGAACTGCAATGCAAACCCTTAACGGGCTGGTGGTTATGGTGGTTATTTGCTTCCTACGGGACTGTACACGCTCACATAACCAGCACTTCACGTCTGGCTCTGCCCCCCAGGTGCCCAGCACTGACCACCACGATCACTTGTGCCGAGCTGCCCACCCACCCCTGGCTCGAGGAGACTCCGTGGCTGCCAGCCCCCTCCACTGGCTCCACACCTGGATTTA
>NW_010320189.1:15074-15278 GCF_000700745.2 Antrostomus carolinensis
CGCCTGGGAAGAGTGGCAGCGCCACGTTGGCAGAGCCAACGAACGGCAGCACCGAGGGACAGTCCCACCTCTGCTCTTACCCCATTTGATGGGTGCGAGGTCCAGCCCAGCTCTGCTTGAGATTCCTTCGAGTCCAGCAGGACAACTGCAGGGGAGACAACACGTCAGAAAGGGAACCCACTCACGCAGGGAACGCCAGTAAAT
>NW_010320190.1:0-24941 GCF_000700745.2 Antrostomus carolinensis
GCCCTTATCCCTGAGCCATTCTTCAACACCTTTCAGGAAACTAAAGTCTAGCTAAAAGACTTGTTTAGCATATAGTTTAAAATGAAATACTCATAACACTGTTGCTAATTCAACCTTCATTAAACACATTCCTTAATTGTGTTCAAAGGTTATAAGTGAAAATCATAACTACATTTGCTCTCAAAAGCGTAGAGTAATCTTCCTCCTAGCAAGTACTTCTTTCAAACTAATGTTATCCTTTCAGGTGATCAATTTTTTTCCACCTTCTAATTCTCATAGTAATCTCCACCCTCTGCCATGCGTCTCCATTTCAAATGCATTAATGAAGTCCACAAAGATAAACACTACTACACTTCTCTCCATAGAAAATTATTTATTCTCAAAGAAATCTAAGGAGTTTGGAAGAATCTTCCAAATGCCACTTTTCACTTGGCTTTGTGTCTTTAATTAATCTTCCCTTCAAAAGTGAATCAAGATCCTCACATTTGCTGAGGAATATATGCAGCCACACAGTGAATCCAGCCACCATGGGTCTGCAGAAACTGTGCCAAGGAGGCTACTTTTGTGCCTGACAGTCACTGCCACGCACAGCCAAGACAGAGTATGCATAAAGACTAAGTGATGCAGAAGGCCGAGGGGCTTTTGGGTTTTAAAAAAGGAGAAATATGCGATAACAGCAAGTTATGGAACAGATCATAGAATCATAGAATGGTTTGGGTTAGAAGGGACCTTAAAGATCATCCAGTTCCAACCCCCCTGCCATGAGCAGGGACACCTTCCACTCCCATGAAGAATATTATGTTTGCTGTTTAGGAAAATCAGGAAACACTTCCAAATATCCTGCTGTCTCATCTCATTTCTCTTCTGTGGTTTATCTTCCATAAAAATCACAGAGCAGTTGTCAAACTGCTGGTGTAGTTCCTTTGCTTGTGTCAGCAACGTATTCAGTAAGATTCATCTGAATGTAACAATTTCAATATCAATGACAAGCAAGCACAACACTCCTCCATACTCCCAGCCAGAGTAGCAGCAGCAGGGAAAAGCTCGTTCTCTAGCACCTGGATAAACAGTAAAACTGCCTTTGATGTTCTTCTTTGAAGTGAAGGCAGAATTAGCTTTTTAGTAGCACTAGGAGTGACTCATTTGCTTTGGATGCCGACTAGGATACTCTGACATTTTTATTTTTTTAATCTTTGTGCTGTCAGGGAAGAGACAACTCTCTAGCTAACTCCTCTAGGAGTAATGATTATTATTTTCAGGACTCTGCATCCATCTCAAATCTGCTGATCCTCCATTAAAAGGGTCAAAAGAATTCCCCCATACCTGTGCATTAGAATTCAGTCTAAGCTAAGTCCAAATACAGATTGATCAGACTATTCCCAACATCGTGAGAGGAGAGCCCCAAGCTGCAGCACAGTGCTGAAAGTACCTCCAAAAACTCCATGCTGTGGTAGCCCATTTCTCAAATCCAAACAGTAAAAGGAGGAACATGCAAAGAGACCATCACCAGTAAAAACCCTATATTTCAGAGACCAAATTCATCTATACTTGCCAGTCTGATAGTGGTAAGGAGAGATTTAGGATCCTACAAATTGCATTTA
Source organism: Antrostomus carolinensis (assembly GCF_000700745.2). NCBI lineage: Eukaryota > Metazoa > Chordata > Aves > Caprimulgiformes > Caprimulgidae > Antrostomus > Antrostomus carolinensis. The sequence goes on from NW_010320190.1 coordinate 1,602, forward strand.
CATCCATGGCCCCTTCAGTTCTCCCAGCGTGTGGAAACATGAATCACTGGTGTGGGAGTTCAAAGGTCTCCTGACATTTCTTTAGGAGTGACCATCCATATGACATGCAGATGTCCAGTCAACATTTGCACATAGCCAGTTAAAACACAAACAGTCATCAAGACCAGCATTTCTGCAAGAAAACCAATCACTGCAGAGGTAAAGGAACAATTTCTTCTGATCCAGACACACTCTCCCACATACCTGCAGATACACTGTCCTGTACAAACAGGGCCATTGATTATGTTGGTGCAGGCTTAATTACTGGGTCATGGGAAATGACTGTTCTGTGTAGCAGATGGCAAGGGCTCCCATCCATTGACAAACCAGGACCAGATCACTACTGTAATTGCTGTGTTCTACTTTTTCTGAAAGATTCCTTTAAAGACTGACATTTCTTCAGCTGCGGAAAGACTGTAAACCCTTGATTCTCTTTTCCTCCCACAAAAGCTGATAATGAATCAGATTAGAGAAAGGCAGTAATCCCAGGAAACACAGAATTTCTTGGCCATGAAGGACAAGTATTGTGGCGTCTTTCATAAAGTACTTACAAGCCACTGTAGTAAAGAAAGTCCTTAGAAAATGAACAAAATAATTTTCTCTCTACTGTGAAGAAATACTATTACCCTTCATGCCTGAGATATTCTCCCTGCTCCACAGGATTAATTTCAGTGTTATTTGAAATTAAAATTTCTGGCTTTAAACATAGCTGGCACTTAGAGAAAATGAAACATGGTGGAAAAAAAAAAAATCTATGGATTTTCCTAATAAAAAGAAGGAGAATGTCCCAAATGACTGGTTTGCTCTTGATTTTTTAACTTCTAATATTTAAGTTTGTTTGGTGGAGGAGGCAGGAGTACCAATGCACATTTTGTTTCTTCTTTTACTTGAAAGGAAAGATCCAATGATACATGTTATTAGAACTAAGCAAGAACAGAACTTTCACCGCACCACTCCAGCTTGCACTCTTGAGCTTGTCCTACCTGGCAAATGTTACGTCTGCCACAAGTTCAGCTTTTTTGACAGGTCAGCATAGGAGGTCAGTTCCTACCTTGGCTTACGCTCCCATATACTCTACTGATGTAATAAGGGTCCCAGATTGTGCAGCAATGTTGTGCAATGCTGGTAAGTGCCAAGCAAGTAGGTGAAGATCAGGCCCAACATATTTACAGAGCAAATGTTTGAAGCTTTGACCTTTACAATTCATATGGTGTAACTTCCTTTATATTTTGTACATTTACCGCAGTTGCTTTTCAGCATGCAGAGAACAGGCCAGGAGTAAAATTCCTTTAAGATTTGGCTTCAGGAATCCCCCCAAAAGGTTTCAGGCACCTCAGCCTTAGAGCCTGGAAGCAGGGGCTGACTTACAAGTAGCCGCTTCTACTACACTACCATTGTATTACCATGCTACTCTTTTTGGTAAGCCTAGGTAATGTCTCTCACAGGTGGTACAAGAGCAGCAGTGGACGGAGCACTAACTACAGACAAAAATATGTCCTGACACCTTCCATACAGCTTTGAGTCAGCTCCAAATCATACCTTTTAGCGTGCATTATCTAAAAGGTTCCCAAATGTCAAGAGGAATGGTTAAACATCCGGGGTCTAACATCTAGGAAGCTCTGAAGCCCTTCCTTCCAGAATGAAGGAGTACACACATCTCATGCAAAGTTGGATGTAGCTTAAACCACTGGGTTACAAGGGTTTTCAGAAGAGCGAGCCTCACATTGTCACCTATGCTAATACAGAAGTCCACTACTTTCCTCCTTGCCCCTCTCACAATAGTAGGAAAAACAGCTGAAAATCTGGTTTAGGACAAACTAGTGGAGAAACTGGTGTACAGAAGAGCAAGGTCAAAGGCTGTGGGCTGCATGGGGCAAAATGTGCACATGGACAGGAAACTGCTACATCCTAGCAGACTCCTAATTAGCAGGTTATTCTGCAGTTAAAGTATTTTTACAGAAGGTCACAGGTTTGTCTCAAAGCAGTGGCCAGGAAGATATTTCATGCCAGACTTCAAAATTTTACACAAAAAAAACCCAGTCAAAAGCAATGCATCCTCATGAAAAGCCTCATTTTCAATGAACCAGCATTCTGAACAAAACTCATTCCCCCACCTCTAAGCTAAACTTTTGTAGAAACATCCATGTTTTCTTGCAGACCTCAGACCCTTTACTGTGTAAGTCAGATTCAAAATTTGTCACTATATCATCTGCTTTGGATGGTCAAACATTTTCTGACTACACTGGAATAGGATCTTTGCAAACATTGAAAGTCACTAATAGAGAAGAACTAGCAATTTATTACATTTGTCTTTCTAGTCAACTTCAAATTACAAAATGAAACAAAGATTGTACTTGGAAGTAGGCATTCAGAAGCTCAATATTTTCATCTCAATTATGTGCTTCAGGGCTGCTCCACTTCTACATATTCTATGTATATGGTAGAAAAACATGGGCACACATAAGCAGTTAAATGATCACTCTAAGTTTGTCAGCAAGACAACGTTCTTCTTGCCTACTGGTAAATGCAATCTTATTTTAATTACTGATTGCAAGCTACACAGAAGTGCTGAAGTCAAGATTGTCTGTTCACCTGATAACACAGCATGTCTGACAAAAGCCTTCACGGACAATTTCTCCCACTTCATTCAAGTGTATATAGCTGATTTTGGCTGATTTCTCTGTCTACTTCTGGTGCAAAATTTATAAAATTATAAATACTCAGGCCAGAACTTGTAGCTTTATAGCCCTGGACTCCTTAATCTGTTTTTTTCTGAGTTCCTCCCCACAATAGCAGGGCAGGGATTACTTTACTTGAATTTTTTTCATTGAAGGATGACAACCTGGTAAAACACAAATTGCTGTGGGGAAAGTAGAAAACAGAGAGGATAACTGAATATAAAATGAGTTGCATGCATTTTCCCAATGCATAACCCTCTAACTAAAGCTAAATAAAGGTTCTCAACCAAATACAGAGATTGCTCAACAGCTGCTATTTATTTTTAGGGACAGAAAACCAGAAGAAATCTCACAAGTCTACTCATTTAGCCCCGTGCTTTTGCAGAGTAGCTTTTGTAAGAAAAGCTACAAATTCCATGTTCTTCCTCTTGAAGAGCTCTTGAGGAGCTCACTCCTTAGAAATGTCCTCAAAACCCTAGCCCAAATTTTCTTACATCTATCCATTTCCAGATAACCATATTTTCTACTAAACTGAAAAGTTCTTTCTGTGCATTTACCAGCTCTCAGCACACGGATTTTCCAGTTCTCTGATCCCTGCCTTTCCTGCTAGCCCTCTTCTGCATCACTTCCTGCTTTAGTATACTCTTCACGAAAATATAAGGTATTAAAGATGAGGCCTTGATGAAGAACTATGACTGGGTACAGCAATCTTGCCTTACATTTTCAGTCCTTAACTAGAGCACTGTATGATCCTTCTTTCATTGGTTTGTTATGTTACATTAGTCCTTCATGGCTCCTTTTATGACTACTACACTCTGATCCTCTTCAAAGGACGCACTTACAACAGATGAAGGAAGTAATTCTTGGGTTTGATTCAATATGCACAAACTTGCACTTTGGATCAGTCAGTTCCATAGTTTTTTTTCCTTACTGCTTTAATCCTCAAGCTCACCCAGGCCTTTGCAGAGCATCCTTCAGTCCTTTCCCATACTGACTGTAGCTGTTAGCATTGCACCATCCGAGCATTTTGTACTCAAGTTGTCAGAGAAAACACCTAACAAACTTGTTTTTTAGAAACTACCTATAGTCTTTTATTTAGTAACTTCTCTTTTTTCATGTTTATCTACTTGCAAACACTTTTCTGTTTGGGCAGTAGCATGCCCAAAGGAAAAAGAGTGCAGTTTGGTGGCCAAAGCACAGCAGAGCAGAGTAGGAACACTGGAACTGTAACATCTGGGGAATTCTTTCCAAGAGCAGACATGCAGAAAAGCAAAACACTAGATAAGAAGAGTAGAAAAGCTTGCTGGAACACACAGATTTAATCTTTAAGTTAAAAAAAAAATCTGAAAGTGTAGATTAATTTCCACAGATCAATATTATTGTTGTATCTGCCTTCAAACAGGATCTGCAATGATTTAGATAAATATCTAGTCAGGTCATCTAGTTTCACTGCAATTTCTGGAAGCACAGTTGGTAAGGTCTCCTGGGAATGCTATTTTGAAACTTCCTATTGTAATCTCAACAGCTTTATTTCCCTCTTCAGTCTGTATCAGAATTTGGTCTGCTCTGAGAGGTCCTGCAATGAAACCTAAAATGTGTGCAATTTATGTCCAAAATGTATCTTTTCAACTTTTACTTCATTCAAATCCAAAATGTACAAAACATGACAACCAAGTGTAAACTGAGGTACCAAAACAGACGGAGACAATTATTTTTTATTTTTTTATTAAATTTATCATTATTCATTAATAAATTAAGTTTTAAAAATTAATTTAAGGTCTTATTTAATCAGGCAACAGAAAATCACTGGAGGCAGAAATGGAAAAGAGGAGTTATGTGTGTGCTAATATGTTGCAGCCATCAAGTGAACTTCTGCTACAGACTGCAGTTTTGGCAAAACAAATACATTACTGATTTGTCAGACCTCGAATATATCTGTCTAAAACAAAAGTTTCAAGACAGAGATTGGTCACGCAGCACTATCCATGTGTATTTGTCACTGCTGGAAACATCCTTTTCAAGTCTGGACTAGGTTATTTACTTTCATAAAGATGTTAAAGAGTTTTTCTTGTTTAGTTTCTGCTGCAGCTGGGCAGTGATATACTCTGGGAGAAGGGGAAAAAGTTTACAGCTTTTAGGGGATGCCCTGGATATGCTGCTGGGGGCAGGCAGTGGGGAACTGGAAACATTCAGTCTACCCTTACCCTACTACAAATGCAAGACTCAAAGCAGAGTAAGCTACCTCCTACTTATCTTGCAAAAAGTACGCATAGACAGAGGTACCAATTGTGGTACAATCAATGAGCTGTGAACCCATGGTATAGCTTCCTTATTAGCCATACTATAGGCAATAGCCCAAAATATTATTTTAAAGGTTAGAATAAAAATCACAACAAAATCTGTGATCCAGAGCACACAGCATAGTTCAATCTGCCACCCAATCAGCCTAAAAATAAGAAAACACTTCAGAATTAGAAAGCCCTAAAAAAAAAAAATTATATAAAAAGGCCACTCCCAAAAAGCAATGCACCTCTGCAGAAGGTCTCAGCAAATGCAGAGAGAAGTTAGGAACTAATGGACTTGCAGGTACCAGAGCTCACAGACTGATGTGATCATGACAAATAGCAGCAGACGAGGTACTAACCCACACCGGATATCCTCCACCGCAAGACAACTGCAGCAGCTGCCGGGAGATCATTACCTTCTTATATGGCTCATGCCCACAGTGGAAGGAAACTAATTTTGAACTGAAAAATTAAGTGTTCCTGAGTAGATATGTCATTCCACAGCAGATGATTTCCTGCCCAAAGGCACAAGCCCACATTAATTTCACGATGCAGCTAGGAAAAGGTGCTTGGGCTGACTGCAAGGGCCAGGTGGGCATGTGGGCAGAGCCCTGCAGGAATCCACAGTACAGATCACATGGTCTTCATCACTGTGCCATAACAAACGGTGGATGTTTCTATCTACCCTTACTTCTGTGACAACAACTTTGTTAAACTTGAATGGCCATATTTTTAAGGTTTTAAGCACCTAAGAATATAGGGAGACACCCCTTGTGGAGTTTTTTAAAGTGCTAGAGAAGACAAACACTAATCCCCTAGAGAAAAAGATGCTCAATTGTCATATGTGTTTTAGAAGTACGTCTGCATAGGTACTCTCGAGGTTACTAAGTAATCCTAAAACCTAAACCAAATATGCAATCTTCCATATATTTTAGACACTGATATGCTTGGTTTTGCAAGGCCAGAACTACTCAAGGTTGATCTATGCTTATGCTGCCTTACAAAGCACCCACACAGTGTTGCACTGGTCTCAAATAAGCCTGCAACATTCCAGACTCAAAACTTGTACTGATGTGTCTCCTCTTGCCACTTCTATGTTAGAGAATTTTGTTTTGCTAAGCACAGAAGGCACTGGAATTCCACAAAAAATATATTGTGAATGGCTCTTCCCTGTCGATCTAGCAAGTCATGCAATTATTGCAAAATATTGTCATTTCAAAGTAATCCCACGGAAGATGAAGGTGGTACTGCCAATTGCTGCAACATGGATAGTCACTGATGCGAACATGCTCTTGTGCGGTCAGTGGTTCAACAACAGTCAGGGTGAGGCAGAAGAACTCACCTATGAGAACATTTGTGGGGACTTTTCTGTGAGCACCATCATTCAATGAGCTGTCACTTCCAGATTCAATCAAATGGCATGGACGGGAAGTGCAGCAGATCTGGCAGTTAAGCTATGTCCTTAGACATTTTTGGAGCGCTCCAAAGGTACTGCTGAGACTGATCTGATTGTATCCATCCATAGCAGCAACCACATGCCAGAGCTCCTCCAAAATACCTCCGTTCAGGGTGGCTTTGCTGTTGCTCCATTAAAGGATTCTATAAGCAACTTGGAGATAATAAATTCACAGTGATGGTTTTAACTTTAATAAAAACTCTTTCAAGACTTCACAAATAGCCTAATTAACAGGTGGGAAGAAATTGCTACCCAAGAAATGTTATCCTCCACAACAGCATTTGAAAAGGCTCATATATTAAGAAGCTTTATGCAGCATCACTTCTGTCCTCTTCTTGTGTTTAATCTCCTGAGGATGGAATGATTTAGTCTAATTTAGGGATTAATATAAGAAAGTAATTTTGTAAAACACATTTGCCTGTCATACACAAGTGGTCAAATCAGCTCACCTCACAGCCCTTTCTAGTCTTAAAGTGTAAGAAATTTTATATTTACTGAAATTACCACAAAAATATGCCAAATTTTGGAACAAGTCAGTAAATAACTTAGATGGACATTGTATTTAAAATTATAGTAGGTAGTAAAACCAGAGAAAGTCTCAAGACACAGTTATCCTCTACTCAATACAATTAGCTCTTTCAAGGACTTCTTTGCTTGACTTTGCAGTATCACAAATAAAATGTGTAATCCATTGTAGTATGAACAATTTCAGCATGTCATTTTAACTAGTTCACATAACATTGTCATATTTTCAGGAATAATCTTAATTTAAAAAGGGTAGTCAGTCTCAACCTGGGTTAGGGCAGAAGGTATGGGTATACTCTTTTCCTGCATAGGAAAAGATCTTATCACTTTCCAGACAGCTCTATGATAATAATTATAGAATCATAGTATGGTTTGGGTTGGAAAGGACCTTAAAGATCATCGAGTTCCAACCCCCCTGCCATGAGCAGGGACACCTTCCACTAGACCAGGTTGCTCAAAGCCTCATCCAGCCTGGCCTTAAACACTTCCAGGGAGGGGGCATCCCCAACTTCCTTGGGCAACCTGTTCCAGTGTCTCACCACCTTCACAGTGAAGAACTTCTTCCTAATATCTAATCTAAACCTGCCCTCTTTCAGCTTAAACCCATTTCCCCTTGTTTTGTCATTAACTGCCCTTATGAAAAGTCCTTCCCCGGCTTTCTTGTAGGCCCCCTTCAAGATATCCCCGGAGCCTTCTCTTTTCCAGGCTGAACAGCCCCAACTCTCTCAGCCTGTCCTCACAGCAGAGGTGCTCCTGCTCTCGGATCATCCTGGTGGCCTCCTCTGGACTTGTTCTAGCTGCTCCATGTCTCTCTTGTTTAGGGTGCTCCAGAACTGGATGCAGAATTCCAGGTACATTATTGCTTATGTCTTGACAAACTATTATTCAAACTGGGCTAGTGGTGTAGAAGTGGATGATAAAGTCTTACTTTACGGGGTCGAAAAGTGGGTAAAAGCCTTCTAAAGGGTCTAGTGGAGTCTCATTCCAGTAAGTTAAAAAAAATCCCAAACAAACAACAGACCCCCAAAACCACCAAACCCAAAAAGCAGCTAAGAAACTATATGGAGTACATGAGGTTGGGAGAGCAATAAAATGCCAGAAGGGAAAGAAAACTCCCTGCAACTGATCAAATGTTTCCTATATGGTGCTATGACTCAGTGCTATGAAGTTCCCAACATTATTTAACAAGAACAACAAACTTCAGAGTGGCTGTGTGATGCCCAAGAAGGAGCTGTAAGTGTGCTCAACTAAAAGCTCCTTGAGGCCTCAAAGTAGGCACCAGTGTGTGAAACTGCTGACAATCTGGTAAAAGATCTAGGAAGGAAAATGTAATGCACAGAGAGAGGAATGAATGCAAGCAATATGCAAAATTTCCCAACAGATGAAACTAACAATTTGAAATTTGGGAATCTAGTCAAAACAAAACAAACACCATTACCCAGGTTCATTTTTCCCTCTATCTTTTTCCCTTTGAGAATGGGAAGAGAACCTAAAAAAAAAAAGTTTTGATCACTTTTTAAATCCATTTTGTAGGTATTGTCTGCATACTTTCACAATGACAACAATATGCTTCCATTTACCTTAGGTAAATTAGACTCAATTAGTGATCAGTTCTATCCCTTAATGCTCCCTACTCTATGATGGATTTCTGCAGTTGAGAGAATACATTCCTACAGTAGAGCTTCACAAAGTACTCGAGGAGGTCAAAAAATAGCAACTCCTGAAGATCAAAGGCCCACTGTGCTATTGGCACCACTGCCTCTGTTAAAAATAATCTCCAAAATGAGTATTACTTTAATGTTCTGTGTCACCACTGTTGCTATGCCAAAAAAAAAAAAAAAAAATTGGATTAGCCAGACAAGGAGTGTCACTCTGCAATTCCTACTTTTTCTGTTTCACTTCAGCAAACAAAGTATTAAGGACACTCTCCACTAGTGTTAATGAATGACGCTTGTAATTGCATCCGGCTATGATGGGCTGTTCATACCTGGTTGATAAAGGATAAAAGCATTCCAAGGACATTCAAAATGAAAAATAATCTGTAAAGATGCAAAATGACTGCAGATTATCCTTAAAAATGGGCAGTCCTCCTCCTCCTCTCAATTTGTACTGGACCATTACACACTCAGGAGACAAGTTCCATCAGGTACACTGAAAGCCAGAGCTTGCTTACTAACAGAAACCTTCCCCAGTTCCCCAAATCAAAGCATCAGAGGGTTTGAAGGTAGAAACAGCAATGAGGAATAATAGTATTTCTCCCACCACCCCTACTCCAGCAGCCAGAGGAGGTTGAAATTTAGCAAAACACTAGTTAGGTTGCTACAAAATATGGTACCACCCAAACAGGGAATTACACATTTCTTACTCCTCACCACAGAAAGTAGAAGTTGCAGGATTGAATTCTCAAATTGATGCAGCTCTGGAGAGTGAAGAATTCTCATCCAACCTCCTGCTCGAATGATTCTCCAGTATTTGGAACGGACACTGGATCATTCATCAAACCAAGAGGATGATAACTGAGGATGTACATAACTGGATGGCAGAAACGGATGAGCATCACCAAAAAAGGTCACCTTTCCCCAGGTCAGCTGAGATGCAGCTTTAATTATAAAAACAGAAGGTTTCATTTCTTACAGCATTATGTATTGCTGTTTCTACAAGTGAAAAAGCTTTAAAAATAATTTAAAAATTATGTGAGTATTAAGGCTACTTAATCAGCAATCTTGTTACCAAACATCTGAAACTGAAGCTGCATGCCACTCATAACACTGCCCTTCTGAGGGTCATACTCTGCCTAACCATGCAGTCACATGCTGTATCTGAAATACCACCATACATCTGCTCCATTTTGCCAGCTATCCTTGATTAGTATTGCAGATTTTAGTATGGTGAATATGGAACTGTGCAAAAAGGATTGCAGATTTTAAATCTGAGAAATCAAACATTTTCCTAGTAAAAGTGAAAATTTAATTTTATGTATCATAACTTATTAAGAATGAATACTAGACATTTTTCCCCAGCTTAAGAAAAATCAATTTCATATTCAGACAAGGACCAAAATTTAAAAGATTCAACCTGTAAGGGAAGTTTTCGAACTTTTAAATTGATATTTTATTAATAAGCCCACCTGCCCTTACAGTGGCAGCCAATACAAATGCAAAGAAAAAGCAATGCAAGCACTCGAAAAAGGCATAAAAATTGTTGCAGTTCACCTTTTTCTTGTCCCTCTCCATGTAAAGTGAATAATGTTCGCAGGGCTGGAATACAATCACAACCAACAGGTTTTGTAATTATCGAGTGTCTTAGCTTCACTGTACATTTAATCATCTGCAAACACCATATACAGCCTCATATACTCCTCTACCGTAAACATTATCATGTAATTAAGCAAGATGAAAGTAAACAATGTCATAAGAACATGAATCTCATTTTATGCAGTACAGTCTTAAAAAAAGAAAAACGACTGAAAGAAAATCCAAAACATGTCATCCCACACATTCAAAGACAGCAGCATGACCAAGTAAGGGATCTAGAGAAAAAGTATTTGAAGTGTAAAATGCCAACAACTGTCAAACTTACAGTATTCATACTGCAAGCTGGATTACAGGCTTTTTAAAAAATAAATAATCTATAATATGTCTCTTGTGTAGGCACAGCTTTGGGTCTCTCCAAGCTTAACCAGAAATGCAAGTGCTCAATCTTTGTTCATTTTGAATTCTGAGTATGCCATTACTTATTAATCCCTCTATATTTCTTTTATGAAGTGCTTTTGTTAACGATCCTATGCTATATTTGGAATGATAGTGCATAAGGGAAATAAAGCCATAAATCATAAAAATAACTCAAAACTTTACAGAATTACGTATCCACATATTTACTGAGATGAGCAACCTTCATAAAGGATGGCAACTGTATGAAGCTATAAAGATACCCAGCAGCTTTCAGCATATAATAAGAATGTACATTTCTGATCTAAGGTTTCATTACCTGAAACAGTACACTGACTTGGACTGCATCACTCTAAAGCTCTGTGCATTTAATAATTCCAATGTTTGGCTGGCAGTTGTTGATGTATCTGTTAAGAACAGCACACCAAAATCACACAAAGAAACCACTAGGCAGGTCATAAAGACGACCTCTAGTGAACCTTACAATAGTCAGACACATTGATCCTCCTCATATTTTTGTCACAGAGGAATTAACAGCCAATGCCAGAACTCTGGTTCTGAAGACTGAGCAGTTGTTTCTGCATCTTACGCCCAAGCCACCACACACCTACTCAACATGAAAAGAGAACCCATGCTGTCTGCCAGCCTGACATGATCTCCTGGTACACCAAAGAGATGCTACCATACAAGATTTTGGTGATGCCTCATCTGAAATACTTTTTAATCAGGTCACTCCTTTTCAAAAAAGAAGTATCCAAACTGGAAAAGGTGCAAAGGAAGGATTTGAGGATAATCAGGGAAAAACATATTTTTCCTAGGGATTACAAGCTTGACTTGTTTAGTTCTGCAGACTGAAAGCCAAGAAAAGCAAGGATTGCTCTTCCAGTGTAACCACTGAGGAGAGGAGAAGCATGATTAAGTCAAAGGACAATGACAGCAGTGGAGTAAATGGGTGTAAACTTGCCCATTAAGAAGCTTAACCTGGAAATGCAAAGCGGATTTCTAAACAGGCTTAAATTTGAGATTGATTACTTTATGAAAGGCATTATATGAGACGCAAAGACTGGAGTCAGAAGCCATTCTATTCTCATACTTTGCTGATTTTAAGCAGTTCAGATTAGGTTTCCTTCTGTCTCCCCACTGGGCCAAGAATAGAGCAGGTAGGCATCCTCAGGGCTCCTACCTCCTCTAGGCACACACGGCTCACCCCGCAGTCCAGTCTACTCCAGGGCCCCAGCCACCACCAGTCAGTTCCTGACTCATGCCTTCAGCCTAGCTCCTGAAGAACTAGGAGAGCAGCCTGCACTGTCCTCTAAACTACCCAAGGGTTTGTCCAGGCCCTGGCAAAAATTCTTGAGTTCCTCAATTGCCTGGAAAAACATTCAACAACAGTGCAGCACACTACGAAGTCTGTAATGCCACCAGGAAAGCTCATGCCTTCACACTTTGCTTCAGACTTCTTGCAGACTGAATGCTGCATTTGCAACAAATGCAAAGTGGCAAAATGGCATCCTCCAGATTGTATATGTTTTCAAGGTTGGTTTTTGTTGTTGTTTTTTTTTTTTAAAAAGAGCATAAGGAACAATTAAGCATAAAAAAAAAAAAAAAATAAATCAGAGCACAGTTCTGCAGCACAGGACGAACTCTGTATTGCAAGGTCAGTCCAAAAACACAGGATGACTTGGATCCTGTTTTCTTTTTCATATAAAATGACACAGTTTGGATAATGCAACTTCATTAATTGAATAGCTGTATGAAATCGGGCAACATTTGTTATCCTTCTGTATCCAAGACCAAGCATGTAGCACCAGGTGCTACAATTGGAATGTTATTTCACTGCAATTATTTTTAATTTTTTGCAATAGTGAACAAAAGCTGATCTCACTAAAAGACAAACAGGACTAGATGACTACTTGAGATAAAAGAAGAAACAATATTAAACAGACCATGAGTGTTTCTGGCAAAGTAACACCATTTTTCACAGTCAGCGTTTGTCTACTGAACACTGCTTAAACAAGCGAGAGTTAATGTATACGACCCTAATGTCTTCACTGGGTTGCTCAGACCCAGAGGAGCTGGAATTGCGGAGTAAAAGAGGTAAATTATTCCTGCTGCTTATTAGTAAGCAGCCTAATAAACCCCAAAAGGAGAAATAGTTTCCAGTCATGATGAAGATCTTCACAGGTGGTGTGCAAGAGTCAGTTGTGCTAGCAGCACTGCAGGGAAAAACTAAGAGAAGAGTCTCTGCCTGCATTTAAAACTGTCATAGGTAAAATATAAAATTTGAGTGTAATAATGTGGACTACCACATCTAGTAAAGTCAGGGACAGTAGCACCAGAAAGGTGGAAAGTGGTGAGAGTCCTGCCCAGGGTCTTCAGACATCATAACACCACACAAGTCCTGGGATACAGCCAGTCCAGGAGCTCTAGCTTCCCCATCCAGCACACTGGAATGACATTTGGTTGTGAGACACTACAGAAATAAACATTATCACTAAAAAAGCTCACAGGAGAGACTTTGCACCTTACAGATATATTATTACACTCAAATTCCTGAACAGAAAAGCATATCAATTACTATTTTATAAATAAAACTTTCCTTAGCCCTTTACCCAAAGCACCAAACCAATGAATCACACTGGTTCTTTCTGCAGGAGCTAACCCACAGCCTCTGACTCCCAGACAGGTATTCAGGAACATACGTCAAGCAACAGACAAGTGGCTGAAGAGCTGTACTGTGGATGCTCTGCAATGAGAGCAGTGTGTCACTGTGTGACAGAAAGAGAACAGCTGTGACTCATTTCATAGTTTACTGAACATGAAATGAATTTGTTTCCATCTGTGATAAACCATGCTACCATTTGCAATACATATTAGGCATCGTCGCTATCACGTCTTCTAATACCATGGTAAAAATTAACGATTAAGCAGAGTGAGTTCTCTGATTTCTGCTGCATGAGACAGCGACACAGTTTTGGCAGCCACTGGTCTCACTTTTAGACTCGATGATTAGTCCTGCAAAAACAACAGAGGGCCAAGTGCTGGTCTGTTATTTGACAAAATGCCCCATTCACATAAAAACCAAAGGTTTGTTCACTGCTCATTGCAAATCTCTGGCTAGGAAACAGAGAGGGATGCACACTTCCAATGATAAGAAAAAAGATAGTTTAATAGTTACTCATTAAGTAAATAATTATTCTAGCACCAGATTATGATACCTAACAGTCTGGCATTACCCATTCCTTCTTTCCAAAGGACTGCATTAAATCTTACAGTCCTAGTAGCTGAAACCCATGAACCATCCCGAGAGCATTTCAAAGATAAATGTGGCTCCCTTGTTACACTCCTCTACTTGCTCCTATGAAGGCTAAAAACAATACATTCTCACAAGTTCCCTTAGCCATCTTTCTACCACGTGGATCTAGCACAGCACCAGGCTCCAAGGTAATGAAAGCTGCCTGAGCCAGCATTAGTGTCAGATGGCTAGTGAACAAAGAGACACCCTCATCAGGTTAAAAGTCTCCATGTGGTTGATCTGCCATTTAAGAGTGAAAACAGGATGGCATGTAAAAGCCATCACACACATGGATTTCAGCAAATATTTAATGAAGTGGCATCCAAATTAATCATGAAATTAAACGGAACTGAAACTAAGTATTTTGACAGTCAAACAGTTGGCTTCATTACCACTGTCACCCTTCTTGTAACATGCGATTATGTCACTTCATGTCCTGACGGTCGAAAGAACCCCCCCCCCCGATGGGGTTCATAGGAGTGGCTTCTGTGAGAAGCTGTCAGAAGCTTCCCCCATGTCCAACAGAGCCAATGCCAGCTGGCTACAAGATGGACCCACCACTGGCCAAGGCTGAGCCAATCAGTAACAATGGTAATGCCTCTGTCATAACCCACTCCCCTAAGAAAAGGAGGAAGAGAAAAAAACTGCACACTTTGCAGCTAGGGAGAGAGGAGTGAGAAGATGTGAGAAACAACCCTTGCAATCACGAAGGTCAGTGAAGAAGGGTGGGGAGGAGGTGCCCCAGGTGCTGGAGCAGAGATTCCCCTGCAGCCTGTGGTGAAGACCATGGTGAAGCAGGTTGTTCCACTGCAGTCCATGAAGGTCCATGGTGAAGCAGATGACCACATGTAGCCCGTGGAGGACCCCACGCTGGAGCAGGTGGAAGCCTGAAGGAGGCTGTGACCCCGTGGGAAGCCCGCGCTGGAGCACGTTCCTGTCAGGACTTGTGACCCCATGGGGGACTGCACCCCATGGAAAGGACCCAGGATAAAGCAATTCATGAAGAATTGTCATTCACGGGAAGGACTCACGCTGGAGAAGTTGGTGGAGGACTGTCTCCCATGAGAGGGACCCCATGCTGGTGCAGGGGAAGGAGACCTCCCCCTGAGGAGGAAGGAGCGGCAGAAACAACGTGTGATGAACTGACCCCAGCCTCTATTCCCTGTCCCCCTGTGCTGCTGGGGGCAGGAGGTGGAAATTGGGAGATAAATTAAGCCCAGGGGGGGGGGGAAGGAGGGGGTGCAGGGAGAGAGATTTGGTTTTATTTCTCATTATCCTCTTGTCTGATTGGTCTGATTGGTAATAAATTAAAATTCATTTTTTCCCCCAAGTTGAGTCTGTTTTGCCCATGCCAGTAACTGGTGAGTGACCTCTCTCTCTCCTTATCTCGACCCACAAGCCTTTCATTATATTTTTCTCCCCCTGCCCAGTTGAGGAGGGGGAGTGATAGAGTGGGCTTTGGTGGGCATCCGGTATCCAGACAGGGTCAACCCACTACATTTAAACTGTCAAATCTTGGCAAATCAGTTCATTATTTACCTTCTCCTCAACGAGTATTGTTAGCAGAAAGTATAGGTGCTTTTAATGAAGAAATAAAGCTTCAACAGAAAGTCTCAGCAAGGTTTCAGAGTTGTGTGCATTTGTGTTACCATCATGCCAGTAGTATACTAGTTTTATTCACATTGCAACAGAAAGATATCAAAATTAAAGAAAGAAAAAAAATTACTTTTTTCTCTACACCAGTACATTTAATGGGCCTCAGAAACCCAACTTTTTTTTTTTCCCCTTACTCTTTGATCAAATGCCAAAGATGTGAGAGATGCAGTATAGCTGTAGGAGGTTCCCAAACTGTGATACATTTGCATCATTAAGCTGCCTCAAAGTGGTACCCAAACACTGCCTCAACAGCCTCACATCTCTTCCTGAGTACAGGCATGCTAGGCACAGAGCCAGAAGCTGCTGCTGCTGACAACAGTAGCATCTTTGCAAATTTAATTCAGGAAAGGCAATTTTTTTTTAGGGTAGGACTGGAAGCCACAGGCTTCTGAAGTTTAATTGCAGTCTAAAAATGATTCCCTGAGCATCCTCAGGTACACGACTGTCTTTCATCTGTCTCATACACGCCCTTACTTTTCCTCATAATTTCATCTCAGTGCCTTTTAGAGCTAGACATATAGTAAGATTTCATATCACCAAATCCAAACACCTTGACAATAATGAGTGTTGTGCTTCACAAATCTTTTTAAAAAGGTGAACAGACATCAGACGAAGTGTACATCCTGCTTTTGCATCACACTCTGCTGGTTTCTCAGGAATCAGATGGGCCAAAATGCAGGGGTCAAATATTGTGGAAGTTTTTAGACACTTAAGAAAACCTTCACTCTCGGGGGCAGAAAAAAAGAAAAAAAAACCCCACAAACCCCAAAAACCAAACCAATGCGCAGCCCAAAGACCAAAATGAGGCTTCCCAAGAGCACTACACCCTAATCCGGGTGCAGTTTCCTGCCAGAGGACCAGGACCAGGACACAGCAGTGCTCGCAGCAAGGATAAACAAAAGTTCAGTAAACCCACTTCTTTGCTTCCCCATTTAAACAGGCTTGACCCTAACAGACAGTCACAGAGTGATTAAGTATACCTTTAATTTTTTGTCATTTTACTAGGAACATTTTTACTCTGACACTTGTTAGATACACAGGCAAAGTGAAAGCATTCAAGCTTGGATAATTGCAAGTGGGGTGAAGCCCTGTGCTTGGGAAGAAGTGCCTTCCCTAGAGGACATCCTGCCACAGCTTTGTGTATTTCAGAGGCCAAAAATTTTCTCTGGAGAAACTATTTTTATGAGCCACCTGTGATTCATCCTTCACACAGTGATTTAACTTTAGTCAGCAAAGCTGAACTCCAGCTAGAGGAGGAAAATCATCTTAGTCTTTCTGTCATTTTGAAGGCAGAACTGAATAGCTTCTTGTTAGCAAGTCCCTTCTAGAGCATCATTGGATGCAAAGAACGCTACAAATACAATTTACCAAGGACACACTAACGCTGGCAGTAAGAAGCTCACTAAGGGGAGTAGCTATCATCATTAGACAGGTAATCCCACCTCCAGGATTTTCTGCGGCACAAAGCTCCTACTACTCAGCTCATCTCCAAGGATATAATTACCTTCTGGAAATGAAGTGTGGTCGTATGGGGGAAACTTCTGGGAAAGACTCAGTTTCATACAAATCAGTTAAATGCTGAAAGCTTTACATGTGCTAAAAGCCTTTAAAAGACCATGTAATTTTGTCAGTGGGCTGCTCAGCAGCAAACATTTGCTGTATAAAAATCATTACCTGATTTACTCTTTTATTAGCTTTGTCACCACTCCAGAGAAATGAGAAGAATTAATACCATTGCAGTTGCTGTTTTACAAATGTATAATATATGCTCGAAATTAGCAAACACCTCCTTCATAAGACTAGGTCTATTCTGACTTTGGCAAAAATAATTAGAAGATATCTGAGGGCACTGAAATAATCTCACTTTTCTTCAGCTAAAATGATTTAAACATAGAAAAGATCCTTTGCTGAGAAGGACTAACAGGTCTAAAGACAGCATGTCAAAGATAATGACTTGCACAGCTAATCCTCATGTATCACACTGCATATGTACCCCTTGATATAATAATATCTGTGTTTCTCTAAATAAGAATTCATCAACCCTAATATCCTTGGCAGAAAGAGGACAGAGAATGTAGATCTTCCAAATATGCTTTATAAATAATCAGTAATGGGTTTTTTTACTTTCCATTTAGCTTCCATTCCAAAACCCATTCATCACAATTCAATAACACAGGAAGGCTGTCAATCTACAGCACAGGTGATATTTAAAAAAACCACACCACCAAGAAGACACATGCTTGAGGAAGCCTGTTCATCACTGCAACCTCCTTCCTCATCTCAGATATCTTGGGGAACCTCAGTACCTCTAGGCGAGGCATAGCCTTTCCAAAGCCCAAACCAGACTTTCAAATGTGGGTGCACAATTAGCATGTGTCTACAGAGATGCTGATCTACAGCTCCCAGACCCAAGCGGGCTCAGTGGTAGCTCGCAAGCAGCATGCGTTCAGGTCAGCACACACTAATAGGGCTCAGTCTCCAGGTAAAGCTCTCTCCAAAACTTTATGCTTTCCAGCATGCTCCCCTGCTATAATCCAGTTGCAGGAAATAAACCAGAAGGCCTCATATTTTCACTTCCAACTGAGGGATCAATCTCAAGTGTTCGGTGGTGAAATAAGGACCTACACCTTCCCCATTCCCCAAAAAGGGAAGGGAAAGAACAATGGTTTTCTTGCTATAAATTATCACAGAACTGGTATATCCTTGCAAAACATCTTCCAGTATAATTTGATTTTGAACTGCTGTACTTTCAGAAGTAGACCACTCTGTACCATGCCCAACAGCAAATATCAACATCTGAAAAAACTTACAAGACAGTTAACTTCGAGTTAAATATTTATTTTTCTCTTTTCCCTTCAACCTTTACTTTTTCTTTTAAATTTTATTTCTATTTTTGAGGTGGCACAGCAAAAAAAGCATTTAAATATAAGCTTGAAATTGCATTTCATTGTGTTTTACTTTTTGCTAGGAATCACAGAATCATAGAATGGTTAGGATTGGAAGGGACCTTAAAGATCATTTAGTTCCAACCCCCCTGCCATCAGCAGGGACACCTTCCACTAGACCAGGTTGCTCAAAGCCTCATCCAGCCTGGAATGGAATTACTTCTTCCACTAACTCCAGATCTGAATTACTGGCAGCCTATTCACAGCATCCTGACTTACCACTGTGGTGGTTTGGGTGGATCCATCCTTTTTGCTTGCAGCTTGCAGCCAAACACAGCCTGCACTCACAACCTCCCTCCATCGTCACCCAGGGAGTAGGGGAGAGAATTGGAAGGAAAAGGGCAAGGAAACTCACAGGTTAAGATAAAAACTATTTACTAATTAAAATAAAATGATAATGATAACAACAGTGATAGCAATATACAAATGAGTGATACACAGTGCAATTGGTCACCACCTGCTGACTGATGCCCAGCCTGTGCCAGCCAGCGATCCCAGAGCCAAGACAGTCCCGAAACTGAAACCCCAAAAGAGCGAGCCCGAGCGATCCCCGAGAGAATACTCCGTCTTCCGGTCAGCCCTGGTCGATATACTGACACGATGTGATATGATCTGGAATATTTCATTGGCACATCCAAATGCCAGTTTTGGGTTTTGCTATTCACTGTGCTTCTCCCTCCCAGTCCTAATGCAGCTGTGAAGCAGACAAACACGGTGGCCTTGAGCTCCAACAGCAACTAATAACATTAGTACTTTTATCAGTGTTCTTCTCATAACAAGTCTTACACTGAAACCAAAACACAGCTTTCTAATTACTAAGAAGAAAATTAACTCTATCCTAGCAAAAACCAGGACAACCACTAATAATGGCACAGTGGATGAAACCGTTTCCTAAACACCAGTGAAATAATCAGAACAGCTTCATTCAAAGCATCAACTCCTTGTCATTGTTTAATTTTTTTTCACTTTTTTTAAAAAAGAATACATCACTGGTTTAATTAAAAAAAAACCAACTCCCTGCTACCTCAGGCTTCCTCCTACCCTTGCTACATTTAGCACAGCAATCAACAGCACACCGAAGCCTTTGTGAAATCATCCTTCAGAACTGCAACAGATAAAGCCATTATAAATTCTAAATATAGCCTTCTAAATATAAAAAATTAAACAAGTTCTATAGAATTATTATTAGTATGCATATTCTTATAAATCAATACTTACTTTGAACCAGAAAAATAAATGTAAAATTATATAGTTAATGAGAGAGTTTCTGTAAGAGGGTATTTTAATCCACATAAGGAAAACTGGAAAAAGCACCTTTTGAAAGGTCAGAAAACTCCAAGTAATGAAACAGAGTGGACCCGTGTCACACTTAGCTGACATTGCTGAGAAGAACAAACACTTGCCATTTATTAGCCCACAATCACCACAAATCTACTCTATGGCTAAATGTAAACCACACTGTTATTATGCAGTAGCTATTGTTTAGCGCTTACAGTTCAAATTAGTTTAAAATGTAGTCACAGAAGTTCAGGCCTGTGCAAATACCACAACCATTAGTTCATGTGGATTTTTTCATCATTATTTCTTGCATGTAAGGGTAGCTCCGATGAAAAGACAGCAAATAATCTACCAAAGGATGGATTTAAGCTGAATGGTGAGGTGATTCGTGATCTTTCCAGAATAAAAGAATTTTTTACGAGCAGAACAGAAGGCCCCTAATCAACTGATGAAGGATTTTCTCTTAGCAGTTTCACTACATGTGTCTGTTTCATAGCACTGCTTACATAGCACTATACATGTGTCTCAGTTTCATGAAATGAATAATGAAGATGCATAGGGGAGAATGGAGAGCTTTTAGGTTGACACTGGTTGACAGAAGATGCTCACACACAAAGCTGTGGTTCAGCCACAACCACCTGCTTGTTGCATCCCAGGCATGAGGGGAACAAGAGGCAAGCGAAGATGGGGAAAACATGTCCTCATACCAGCTGAGCTTTACATTGGGTTACAGTGCAATGGCTCTGTAAACCGGCAACACAGACATAGCCCTGGCCTCCTGGAGTCCCAGCAGACATCAATCTTCTGTATCTGGAAAGGTCGCATAGCTGTTCCCCACCCTGTAAG
This sequence comes from Antrostomus carolinensis, assembly GCF_000700745.2. Taxonomy (NCBI): domain Eukaryota; kingdom Metazoa; phylum Chordata; class Aves; order Caprimulgiformes; family Caprimulgidae; genus Antrostomus; species Antrostomus carolinensis. Next base: position 22,273 of record NW_010320190.1, read on the forward strand.
TGCTATATGGCAACATCCATTCTTCCCCATGAAGCATAGTGGAGAAGAGAAAACCAGAAATCCTGATCTACCTCCAGAAGGACAGCTGTGGCAGCCTGACAGCAGCCACACATGCCTAGAGACCATGTCTGAAACTTTTGAACTGGACAGAGGCAAAGTCTGTGCCACACTGAGTCTGGCCGACCACATAAGAAACTGAAACGTTTTGTGATCTTTCTTATCCCCTGCCCAGCGTTTGTTTTCTCAGCCTACTTGTGGCTTCATCGGGTGAGATAAAGCTCTGAAGCCCCTGCTGTCGGTGCTGCTCAGTGTAGAGATTTGGCTGCCTGAGACCAGCACATACCCATGAGCGCAGTGACAGCAGGCTCAACAGAAACAAAAAATCAATGACAAAAAAGGCTTTTAAATAAGTCTGCACCAAAACCTTTCAAGAAGCTTCTTCCATGAAGGGTTTAAAATCAATAGAGCAGTTGCTGTAATTACTCATTGATAGTACGGGACAGAAGTACAGGCTGCAATGGGAAGAGGGGCAGAAGGCCAAATTAATTCCTGATGTAAGCACAGAGGTCATACAGAGGACAGCAAAAACCATAACCTCTCCTTACATAGCTGAATCTGACCCAGAGTGCTCAAAGATCACTGCTTCACTGCTTCTGATAACTCAAACAAGACCAAGGTGAGATTTAGGCATCTAAACTAATCAATAAAGACAAAAAACCTGAAATGCACCATTTATCCACTTTGTGATTTAATTATTCCTTTAAAGAATAGTTGCAGCCTTAATAGGATATTTACAATTAATTCAAATGGTTTCTGAAGTGCGTGCATATGCTCCCTTTTTCTTATATAACTCATTTACAGCTGAAGGAAGCCTCCGCTTACAAGGTGACACTTCTCTTTGTTAGAGTTAATAGCAATTCCTACCACTGACATTCAAACTGTCTGTCAGACATGCATTTGCTATAAACATCTTCATTTCCTTTTATTTCTGCAGACTCCTTTAAACAGCACCACCTCTCAATTCATAAGCCATATTAGTGCTGTTATTGTAGTGCAACATCTCTCTAGATAGTCTCACATAAAATTAAATGCCTGTTTAGCAGCTTACAAACCTTACAGTATTTAGTTCATTTTCGCTCTCTATCATAACAGAGCAAGCAAGAAGAGCAGACTATTGCAGCATCATGTAACATGGCTTCTCTATCAACCCACTGCCACATAATTGAATGATATCTGAAAGATGAAGTAAACCACTCATTTATATATTGTGAGCATAATAGGCAAATAACTGCTACAGAGAGATTTCTAAAATCAAGACAGCTCAACTTGCCAAGAGTTAACCTGTTCACGCACCAGGGCCTAAGCCTCTCACTTGCTTAAAGGCTGTTTAATTATGTATACCAAATGCAATAGCTCCAGCAGGAAAGATAAAAACAGAATCTCCCAGTCTAATGCGAGGACATTTAACCAGAACATTGCAAGGCTATGGACCAATGTCTCCCAAGTTCATGTGAGTATCATAAGACTCAGGGTAGGAATTTCATTCCCCAAGAAAATAACTAACTAAATAAATAAATCTGAAGGGTCCCAGTTACACACTAGAGTGTGGTTTAAAAACAGCTTTCATATGAAACAGGATTATCTATTCCTGAACATCTCATGAAGTGCTTAAAAAGTGTTCAAGTGCTTCTGAAGTACCAAAGAGAGTATGCAACACAGACACCGAGTGCTATTTTTCACTTGCATAAAAATAATAAAGTCCTTTAACTTAAAATTGATTTTCACAGGGAACAAAAGCCCTCAGAGCCAACCATTTAGGATGCTTCATGGCACCCCTCATCATTTATTCCATCAGCAGTTTGTCCTCAATACATAATGATTAAGAATACTTTTTGAAAGACTCTCAATATAACCCACAAGTGAGAGAGGACATCCTCATGTTACTTATTTTTATTTCTGCAGTATGATCTGCATTTAGCACATTCCTTTGACCAAGCCACTTGAATCCTGTCCGTCTTGTCTAGCCTGATCAGGATTGTCTTAACATTCAAAGTTTCTGAGTGATTCGATAGTGAATATTTATGGAAGTGGGGTGAAAAAAACTGCACACAACAACAAAACCCAAACTCATCACCTTTAGTTTTGTGGAGTTTTTTTTTTTTTTAAAAAAAGACATCTCTGGTAGAAAGCCCAAACCATCTTCCTCCTCCTAACAAATACAGAAATATGCCATGGCAGGGCAGGCATGGAGGCAGTGTGCAGAAGAGACCTGTTCCCTCTCCATCCCCAGAGATGACTGAGGCATTGCAGAGCCTCTAAAGAGCAGAAGAGAGTTATCCAGCACACAGAGCTACCATGTTCTGGCTGATTCTGCAAGCCTTGGGTGATGCCAGGAAATCAGCAATAACATGACACAGCTTTTTTCACTTGTGCTGCTTACTCTTTATCTGACTACTGTAGCATTTTCTTTTACAAGTGCTGTAGCAACACATTTGCACCAAGCTGAAACAATAATGCACATGAATGTGCAGTTCTCTGCAGAAGATACTAAAATTATTTCTGGATAGTTTTCCTATTCCATACAAAATTTGGGTAAAGAAAATGAAATTTTCCATAAAGTATTGGAAAGCAAAAAGGATTTATATGGTGGTGCAATTGGATAATAAGGG
>NW_010320190.1:24973-26299 GCF_000700745.2 Antrostomus carolinensis
GGGGGGGGGAACAACAACCAAAAAACAACAAAACAAAGGAAAACAGGTGCATAAAGGAAAGTCATTCTTCCTGTGTCCCTTTTACCACCTCCCAGCAGAAAAGCCAAGCAGCTCTAGACAAAGGTCTCCTCTTTTTCCACTCTTCCTACACATAACATTTCAGAGAGAGAGGAAGTGTCTACAATTTTATTTTACAAGCCCTCAGGAAAAATAAGATAGATTTCTCAGGCAACAGGAACTCTTCAAGTCTCTTTCATATCTTTTCTCTCACAAATAGATGCCTTCAGGGAGCCTCCCCACTCTCCTTTTAAGTCCAAGTACTGATTTAAGAAACAGGAACCCCAGGCTGACAAGCAGCAGATTCACAGAAACCCAGAGTGTATTAACATGAAGCTCTCCAGCAAGGTCTCAGAATGTTCCAGCCCAGTTTTTTTAATTTTCTACAATTTAAGGTGAAACTATTACAACTAGAATACATGCACTAAGTTGATGGCAACGTGCACTGGATATGCAGAGCAACTTTCTCTAGACTCTTAGCTCTGTATGAAGAGCTGCACTTTCCAAACCCTGGAAATGGGTTTCACTGCAGGGATTCTATTAAAAATTAAAATAACAAACATATAAAATGCTGCACAGAGACAGCATAAAAATTATGGTAACGGAGGATGCATACTCATTTAGTATAACTTTTTAACAACCACTAAACAAATTCTAAAAAGCAAACTACTAGCAAAGCAGCGAGATATTTGCATGGACTCTCTCCATACCACATTGCAGTTTACTGTATTCTGGTCTGTTCTTTCTTGAGCCCCATCTTAATCATTTAACACCAACATGGAGCTGACCAAGCATCTCAGTTCACAGAATCACAGAATCGTAGTGCTTGGAAGGGAGCTCAGGAGATCATCTAGTCCAGCCTCCCTGCCAAAGCAGGTTCCCTACAGCAGTTTACACAGAAAAGCATCCAGGCAGGTTTTGAACATCTCCAGAGACAGAAACTCCACAAACTCTCTGTGCAGCTTATTCCAGTGCTCTGGCACCCTCACAGTAAAGAAGTTTTTTCTTAAGTTTGTCTGGAACTTTTTCCTGTGTTCCAGTTTTTGCCCATTGCCCCTTGTCCTGTCACTGGGCGCCACCAAAAAGAGCCTGGCCCCATCCATTTCACCCCCACATTTCAGATATTTATAGACATTGATAAGATCTCCTCTCAGTCTTCTCTTCTCCAGGCTGAAGAGTCCCAGCTCTCTCAGCCTTTCCTCATATGGGAGATGCTCCAGGCCCCTAATCATCTTCGTGGCCTCTGCTGGATTCTCTCTAGAAGATCCC
>NW_010320191.1:0-207 GCF_000700745.2 Antrostomus carolinensis
CACCTCCACACAGCCCCCCAGGTTCCTTTAGAGGGGAACCCCACCCCCTCCCATCCCTGCACCCCCAGGACAGGTGTCCCCAGGGGATGGGGACAGGGATGGGGATGGGGAAAAGGGATGAGGATGGGGACGAGGATGGGGACAAGTATGGGGGATGGGGACAGGGATGGGGACAGGGAAAGGGATGGGGATAGGGGACAGGGACAG
>NW_010320191.1:377-1912 GCF_000700745.2 Antrostomus carolinensis
AGATGAGGATGGGCACAAGAATGGGGACAAGGAATGGGGATGGGGAGAGGGATGGGGACAGGGACAAGGGTGGGAACAGGGACAGGGATGGGGACGAGAATGGGGACAGGGATAGGGATGAGAAAAAAAAAGAGCGGGAACCCAGCGGGCAAACAAACCCCACCCCACCCCGCCCTGCCCCGGGGACAGGGAGTGTCCCCTCCGGGATGGGGACAGGGGTGGCACCTCCAGAGATGGGGATGGGGACAAAGGTGTCCCCCTGGGCAGAGGGATGGGGAGAGAAAGGAGGACAAATATGGCCCCATCGGATCAGGGGACAAGGACAGGGATAGAATGGGGATGGGGACAAGGGATGGGGACAGGGACAAGGACAGGGATGAGGACATGTATGGGGACAAGGATGGGGACAGAGATAAGGATGGGGAAGGGGACAATGACAGGGACAGGGAGAGGGAGAGGGACAGGGCTGGGGATGAGAACAGGGATGAGAAGCAGGATGGGGACACGAGGGCTCCCGTGCTGCCGGCCGGCCTGGAGCCTGGCTGGGATTTCTCCCGGTGCAGCTCCTCCGAGTGAGCTCATCGGCCGCGGGCTGGGCCAGGGCCCGGGGCCTGGCTGGGGGTGTGGGCCGGGGCGTGGGGCTGGCAGCACCCACCTCGCACCCTCCACCACCACCGCTGACAGGACCCTGCCATGTGGAGGGGACCTTGGAGGCTGGTGTACCCCAAAACTCTTTTGGGAGGGGGGCTGCAAACCCCAGGGGCCCCACAGGAGGAAGATGGGGGGCAGCACTGGGGGGGGTGAAGGTTTTGATGGCTTTTGGGGGACAGAGCTGCAGGGTCACCTCTGCCAGCAAGAGGACCCTCCACCACCACCGCTGACAGGACCCTGCCATGTGGAGGGGACCTTGGAGGCTGGTGTACCCCAAAACTCTTTTGGGAGGGGGGCTGCAAACCCCAGGGGCCCCACAGGAGGAAGATGGGGGGCAGCACTGGGGGGGGTGAAGGTTTTGATGGCTTTTGGGGGACAGAGCTGCAGGGTCACCTCTGCCAGCAAGAGGGAGGGCAGGTCCTGGTTCCCAAAGGACATTGGGCACATGTGGCACCAAGCTTCCCCCCGCCACTGGTTCTGGGGGGGGTTTCAGTCCCAGTGGGGAGCTGGGAGCTGGTTGGGGCTGTTGGGTTGGTGGTTGTTGGGTTGACGGCTGTTTGGTCAACAGTTGGGCTTGTTGGGTCAATAGCTGGGGTATTTGGGTCAGTGGTGGGGCTATTTGGGTTGGTGGCTGGGGTTGTTGGGTTGGGGTTGTTAGGTCAGCCTTGGTGGGTTGTTGGGTTGGAGTCACATGATTGGTTTGGTGGTTGTGGTTGTTGGGTTGGGGCACTCAGGTTTTGGGGGTTGTTGGATTGGAGTTGCTGTGCTGGTGGTTGGAGTTGCTGGGTCAGGCTTGGTTGGATGGTTGATTGGTTGGATGGGGTTGTTGGGTTGGGGTTACCAGGCTGGTGTAGTCATATGGTTGGGGTTGGGGAGTTGGGGGG
>NW_010320192.1:0-4533 GCF_000700745.2 Antrostomus carolinensis
AGCCAGTAGCTCACGCGTCCGTTGGCGCCCGCGTCCGCGTCCCAAGCGCGCACACGCAGCACTTCCGCGCCCGCCGCGTTGTTCTCCGCCACGTAGGCACTGTACGCGGCCTCCTCGAACACCGGCGCATTGTCGTTCACGTCCGATACCTCCAGCACCAGCGCCGCGCTGCTCCACAGCGCCGGCCTGCCCCTGTCCTTGGCCGTGATGGTGATATTATAGGTGGAGACCTGTTCTCTGTCCAGGGCACTGCCTGTGATCAGTTTATAGGTGTTCTCTGATGACCGTTCTAGTCTGAAAGGCAAATCCTCGTCGACGTTGCAGCTCACTGCTCCGTTATCCCCGGAGTCTCTGTCACGGACATTGAGCACAGCTACAACTGTGCTCGGGACCGAGTCTTCAGGTATCGGGTTCAAAATAGGCAGGAGGGAAAGGGGTGGGGCATTGTCGTTCACGTCTACAATGTCGATGTGCACTTTGGCGTGTGCTCTCAGCCCACCCCCGTCCTTGCCTTCGACAGTCGCTTCGTAATATTTCCCTTCTTCATAATCCAAGAGGCCTGTGACCTTCACGTCCCCTGTCCTGGAGTCCAGAGCGAAGAGCTGGCGAGCACTGTTTGCAATTTCGCTGAAAGAGTAGGAGATTTCTGCGTTCGTACCTTCGTCGCCATCAGTAGCTTTCACCTGGAAGGCTAAGGAACCCTCTGGCAGGTTTTCCATCAGTCGGACCTTGTAGATCTCTTTGGTGAAAACCGGCGGGTTGTCATTTGCATCGGTCACGTTAATCTTAACCTGGGTGGTCCCGGATCGGACTGGATTCCCGCCATCCACTGCCGTCAGTATCAAATGGTGGTTTATCTGTTTTTCTCGATCTAAGCTTTTCTCCAGCACTAATTCTGGCTGTTTCGTTCCATCAGGTCTCTCCTTCACTTCAAGGGAGAAAAGCGGGTTGGTAGTAAGTTGGTAACTTTTTAATGAGTTGACCCCAATGTCGGGGTCTCTGCCGACGCCCAGTGGGAACCTGGCCCCAGGAGGAGTGGTCTCGATCATTTCTATGGCAACAACTTCTCTGTCAAACTGCGGCGCGTTGTCATTGATATCCTCGACAGTAACGCTGACATGAAATATATTGAAAGGGTTTTCCACCACTGCCTCCACACTGAGGACACAGGGCGACACGGCCCCGCAGATGTCTTCTCGGTCTATCCTCTCCTTTACCCGCAGATTTGTATTCCCTTCCTCGAGACTGAAGTATTGCTCGTCGTTACCGGAGACTATCCGCAGCTTGCGTGCCGGCAGCTCCGCCGGGCTCAGCCCCAGGTCCCGCGCCAGCGGCCCCACCAGCGAGCCTCTGCCCATCTCCTCGGGGATGGTGTAACGGAGTCGCTCCGTTGCCGCCCGACAGCACACCGGCAGGAGAACGGCCAACAGCACGAACCGCCCAGCAGCTGTTCGGCCCTGAGCTGCCGCTCGGATCTCCATTCTCTGCTTTGCTGAAGCGTATTTTGGGAACGATTTTAAATTCGGCTTTGAGAGCAGCTGAATCAGGACCTGGAAGAAATAAAGAGAGGAAATCCCTGTTGCCGGTGGGAGGACGGACTGAGTCCGGCAGTGTCTGCTCTTCCCTCTGCTCGGCTCCGTGTGGACTGGCCCTGCACGGGCGCAGGGATCGGGGAGGAGCCGATAGCGGAGCCGTTTCTCCGCCCTGGCCAACAGTGACACCCGCAGTCCGCGCCTGAGAACCGCAGCGTCCGAGAGAAAAAAACAGCCCGCAGGTCCTGCCTGCTATGCGCGTCTGCAGACTGCACTCACATGCGGGTTGGAAAATACAGATGCTGTCAGTAGCGCGAAACGGAAAACTGGTGTTTGTGCTGAAACGGTGCATCTAGGATTTCCCATTGAATTTCCTACACTTGCAAGTCTTCTGCAAGACAAATCTTCCCGCATTGCTCGGAGTATGTGGGGCAGGATCTCTGTCTCTTCCCCACAGTGATCTTGCTGGACTCTAATGTGAGGGTGCGGGCGTGTTTCCCCCCGCGAGAGAAACGGAAGGACGGGACGGACGCTGAAGCACTGCTTGTGGATAATGGCTTTATTTGCGATGGTTAGGAGATCCTGAGCTGGCACTCAGCTTTCCCTTTTTGAAAGGCGATCGCTGATGGATGAGCAAAGCCGGGAATCTCAACCAGTGAGAAAAGCATAGCGGTCACACCAGACCTACCGGATCCCATCTCTTTCGACATTAAAAATCCGGCGTCGCCCTATCAGTGCTATACAAACCATACCGGATTTTTTTTTTTTTTTTTTTTTTTTTTTTTTTTTGTCTGTGTCTCTGACAAACCACGTCCTCGTCTCCTAACCCGGCCATTACTGCAGCGGGTCTCATACCTTAAGAATATTTTCTGGCAAATGTCGACTGCGGTTACTGTTGCTTGAACAAGCCAAGAGAAAACAGACATATCCCACCCTCAGGAAAAGCCGTTGTGTCTTACCTGTACATTAAAATCTCATTTCTCTTACGGCGAAACAAACAAACAAACAAAAAAAAACCAACAAAAAAAGACCTGAAGAAAGGCTGTATCACCACAGCCCCTTATGCATGAGACAAAAAACGGTTAGAAAACCCTCCGCACTACCTACCCGCCGGAGTAGCTCTTGCATATACATCACCGCTGAGTATCTGTAGGTGGCGATGTCACAATCTTCCTGCTTTTCTCACTAAGGTGTCGTTAGAAAATATGTTTTCCTGCTACCTCTGGCCACTCATCCAGTGGATGAAAATTTCTTTTCCTCCAGCTGCACCTATATACAACTCATGGTACCAAATATAACCAATTGGAACAAGAAGTTGTTTTGAATTTCTAGTGTTTCAGGAGCCATGAGGCAGCAACCATGTAAGCATCTCTAATATGAGTTTGAGAGAAGGATGTGGCTACTTATACAGGGACGGGGGACTCTTCTGAAACAAGCCAGGGGCAATTCACTGCCTCCTATATAGTGAGAATTGCGTATCACAACCCAGACACACATTTTCATGCATCACACAACCACACTATTGTTTCCAAGTGGAGATTGATGTCTCCTAGTCCCAGGATAGTCTTCCCCCTTGTATCCGAACCTGCGGGCCACAGCATGGTGAAGTCCCAGGAGGACGCAGCTAAGAACCAGTCTGCATCCAAGAGGGAAGGATTTTCTTTCCACATGCATATCATATGTGAGTTTGTGTCTGATGGATGGCAGCAGAAAGGAGTAAGGACCACAAGGTTAATTAATGTGATGCATAAGGTTATGCCTCAGTTTACATTCCCACCACACACAAAAGCAGCTGTACAAAGCCACAATATTTTGGCAAGGTCAAAGATCAGCAAAAATAATCCGTGCTAACCTTCACTGGGAACCTTAAAATATGATTTTCTCTCAACTTGAGAGCAGTTATTTTTATGTGCCACTAGTTTATTTTGTTTAAAATGCAAAGACACAATGTATCACCAGCTTAAATAGCAGAATAGCAAATAATACAGCAATGAAATATTATTGATTAATCATATTCCTGAAGTCTTAAAGCCAGCCCATGATGGAAGATCAGTAATGGAGGAAATAAGGCAGGCACCTTCTAAGACAGCCTGTTTCATAGACGTATTTTGAGAATAGAATGGCATGTTTGGCAGGAAAAAATGTTTTGATATTATAAGGAAAAGAAGGAGTAAAATATTTTATATTCTGTGATTAACTCGCATTCCCAAATTAGACACAAGATAAACAGACTGTGATGAATCATACCTTGTTTTAAAACTATTTGCCATTTGTATTCTAGTAAGTAGCCTTTATTTCGACGACTATGACTGTGCACTAATTGACAATTGTACAAATCTAAAGGTTAAGTCACGAAGCCCAGCAGTGGGAAAAAAACTCGATGGGATATCAGAGGAATTTTTCCACCATGTAACAGGAGCCTATTTCTAGAACTTTGAGTCTCCTTAAGTGGAATTGATTAATTCGTTTGTGAAAGGTAGATTGCCAAGTAACAAGGGACTTCAGAGATGTTGGCTTTCGGGCTACAAGGTTAATCAATTCTACAGCGGGTGGCAATGAAATTCTGGGAACTGGGTACTAGGAAGTACTCAAAAAATTTCAAGGAAGTGCCAGAGGAAGACCTAGAGATTGAAATTTCCTTATGTAGCTGCACTTGCTGAGGAACTTTCCAGACTTTGAGAAGGCCAGATAAAATGAGCTCAGCTCAGCTGGCAGAGAACGTGACACATAAAACACACACGGCAGACTCAGCACAATTTCAGGAGGTGACATAAACGAGTTGACGACCACTGTAAAACGTGATTTCCAACACAATGAACCATGCACTTTAAAATGTCTGTGGTTCCCCTAAGAATATTAAGCACTGCGTACACGAAAGAAAGTTAAAAAAAAATTTAACGTACCTGAAAGGAAACTTGGTCAACATTCTCGGCACCCTGATCTCCCAAATGGACGAGAGCACCTGAAGCTTCAGCGGTGGGGAGGGGCGGGAGGGTGTCGC
>NW_010320193.1:0-206 GCF_000700745.2 Antrostomus carolinensis
TGCGGCAGGGAAGGGCAAAGCCAGGGAGAGGAGCTGGGAGAGTTGGGCAAAACCTGGGAAAGCCCTTGGGGACGATGAGACGGGGGAGGGAGTTGGGGGCGAGGTCCGCTGTGTAGCGCGGGACGCTGGCTGCAGGGAAGCGTCCCCTCCACAAAAGCAGAGCGGGTCTCGGCTCGGGTGGACTGGGCCCTGGCTGGGGGGGGGCC
>NW_010320193.1:378-1324 GCF_000700745.2 Antrostomus carolinensis
CCCGCACCCACCCCTGCCTGCTCCCGGGCCTCCGGGGGAAGGGGAGCGAGCCTGCCCGGGGGGGGACCAGGTGTCACGAAGGATTGCTGGTCGTTAGAGACTTACACTTCGCAAAAGTAAAATTTTCCCCCGCCCCAGCCTTCAATGTGAGTATTTTTTTTCTTTTATGGAAGTCCGCAAAATGGCAATTGGGAAACTCTGCTCCCTCCCATTCTCTCTAGAATTGGGTTGCAGGGATTTTTTTGCGGTTTAATTTTTTTCTTCTCCCACTCCGGCTCTTTCTCAAAGATTCACCCTCATTTATTTTTTTTTTCCCCTTCATCCCATTAACTCTGCTCAGCTTTTGCTTAAGATGGGCAAGCAAAAAAAACAAACAACCCTTCCCCTATACGTGCAAACAGACCTTTCTTGAAGAGCAGTAAAACAAACAGGCAAAAAAACTTTTACCTGCAAGAGCAGATAGTGTACAAAAATATCACCCCTCCCGTCCCGTATCCAATACGGCTGTAATTCAGCGAAAACTGAGGGAAGTTATACGTGGGAACGGAACAAATAAGGTAACAACAGGCGGCCTGGTAGGTAGGACACCTCGTTCCTTCTCATCACGCGTGGAATCGTTTTCTCCAACTGGGGTGGGTGGTGATGTTCTCGCGGAGGTGCAGGAAACAAATCCTTGTCTCTCGTATATCACAAAGCAGGCTGCATTTGATGAAACATGCTTATTAACCAACTTTCTCCCCCTCCCTATTTTTATTCATTTCTCTTGGTGAGGGACCTAGATGGTCAAAAAAAAAAGGCACTTACGTCTGTGGCGGCACTTTGTCGTCGGGGCCGCACACCCGCATTAGATTATTGCCGGGGATTTATTTGCATGCAGCTGCAAACCCACAACCCGGCTGCTGACCGCTGCGCATAAAGGGCTGCCGGGGCCGGCCCCTGCCCGGCC
>NW_010320194.1:0-269 GCF_000700745.2 Antrostomus carolinensis
CGGACCGCGGGACCCCCCTCAACCCCCTCACGTCAGGGCTGGCGTGGGCCACCCTGGCTGTCCTCAGCCTGAGCGCACAAGGCTGGAGATTCCTCAGGGTGACGCGCCGAGGGCAAAGCACTCCCAGGGAACAGCGTTTCCTTACATCTGATGGGATTTTTGTCCATTTTCCAACCGGGGTCCATGCCCCCTTGTCCTCAGGGCCCTGCCCCACAAGCCCTGATGCGGGAGAAGGGCTCCGGGAGGGATGCTGGCGGTTGCTCAGCAGG
>NW_010320194.1:319-1657 GCF_000700745.2 Antrostomus carolinensis
GGTGGCTGTGGTTTGTTTTCTGCATATTTCTTTCTGCAGAGTTTTAGTGGTTGGCCATCCATTTGCAGTTGTAGAAGCACAAAGGCTTATGCTTCTGTGTCCTTCTGTGGGACCTGCCGGCTTGCTGCGGGGCCTCCACAGACGGTGCAGTGACATGCTTCTTCTACAAAAGTTCTTTATTGTTGGTTTGGTTTTTTTAAAAATAAAACCAAAACAAACCTACAGGAGCCAAAAAAACAGACCCATGGGAGCACTGGCCTGAGCTGGGATGGGGCTCCAGCTTTGAAGCCAGCACATTTTCCCTTGGTTTTCAGAGCCGCCCACCTGCGGTTCCCAGCCCTGGCCACTCCTGTGCACCAGGGGCCCCAGCTTTCTGGGGTGGGAGCGATTCAGCTCTTTTCTCTTTCAGTCCCAAGCTGTTCTGGTTTGTAACTCCCTCTCTGCCACCTTTCCTGTGACCAGGGATGGGAGTCAGCATGGTGAAGCTTCGGAAGCCCTCGGCAAGGGAGCAGCCCACCCAAGGAAGACGGCAAGGGGTTGCAGTCTGACCTGCACAGCTGGTACGGCACCTTGCGCCCCACTGCCGGTTAACCTGCTGGGGCTGGGCCTGCTGCTGGTGGTACGGCTGGTGGGGGCAGGTGGTCCTGCGTGGGGATGGGGAGCAGGGAGAGGGTGCTCAAACAGAGGTCCCAGAGCCCTTGGGTCTGAAAACACCCTCCTTATCCTGCCCTATAACAGAGGAGAGAGCTAAATGAATGCCTCGCAGGCACAGAGGCAGATTTCTTTGGTGTGCCCCATAGCAAACCAGCAAAGGAAACTTGTTGAATAAGAAATGAAGCGGCAGTGTTGTCATCCCCAGAGAAGCCAGGTGTCTCGGTGGTGGGGCTCTGGTGATGACCTCTCTGCAGCAGCGAGGAACCAGCTTGCCATTTGCAGGGGCACTTGCTGGGTTAGACACTGTCCTGCAGTGCTGGCTGCTAGAGTCAAGGCTGCTTTTCCCTGTGGCAGGCTTGGGGCAAGATCAAGCCCCTCCTGGTGGGGTGGGCAAGGTGTTCCTCGCCCTGAGCCAACTTACTCCCCCTCTCTTCCTCTGCTCCTAGGCAGGACAATGAAGCTGAACGAGCGGAGCGTGGCCCACTATGCCACCTGTGACTCGCCTGCCGACCACACCGGCTTCCTCCGCAAGCGGGTGGAGCGGCACCACCACCACGCCCACCACCACCATGCCACCTCCTACCAGCGCCGCTGGTTTGTCCTCAAGGGCAACCTCCTCTTCTACTTCGAGGAGCGGGAAAGCCGGGAGCCCGTGGGGCTGGTGGTGCTGGTGGGCTGCACCGT
>NW_010320195.1:0-752 GCF_000700745.2 Antrostomus carolinensis
AAAACAGAGGAAAAAAAATTCTTGAATGTTAGGAATAGCACTTGGGATCAACTTAACTTCTACATATTTTCAGAAACGATTAATCGTCTTAAGTCCTAAACAGAAACCTGGGAAATTTAGGCATGCTAAAGCAGGCAAATTTAAGGATATTTTGAATGTGCATATGTTTCTTAATCTCAAAACTCAGAGACAAGTCTTTCTCATACGAAAAAACAAAGAAAAGTCTTTGGGAACACAGATCTGTAAATAAAGAATGAAAAGAACAAAGAAAATATTGGGGGGGGTGGGGATAAAACAACTCATAAGCTTTTTCGTGTGTTTAATATACTAAAATAAGTATAGTTTTTAAATAAGCCTTGGATGATATATTGCAGCAAAAATGTTGGGCCATGCAGCCTAGGCAGGGTCAATTCCCAAGGGAAGTCTGTCCCTTCACAAATGACCCAGTCCCTGGTGCAGAGCTGAAAGCCCTGGAAGAAGAAATGCGTGCATTCTATCTGCAGCAGTGCAAATACTCAAACAGAGCCAATTCCTTCTAAATAATATCCAAGTTTTATGTAACTGTTTTCTCTTTCATGATTGAAGACAACTTGGTAGGACAGGGTTTTTTTTTCCTTTAACAATTAGGAGGAATATAGCCTTCCTTTGTGCTACTATATGCAATTGTATGTGACCTCCTATGTCTTAAACCAAGAAAAAAGAAATCCTCAAATAAATCAAGGATTATGCAAGGTTTTCAGGTAATTCTTTCC
>NW_010320195.1:768-11465 GCF_000700745.2 Antrostomus carolinensis
TAATATGAGAGTAATAGGGAAAGGACTGATGTGGGTGATACACAGGAACCTCTCCAGCTCCCTTTGTTTCTGGGAATGTGGAGTTCCCAGGATGGCTGAGGGCTGGAGCCTAGGACATAAAAGAATAGCCTGAGTGAGATGGGCTGGTTCAGCCTGGGGAAGAGAAGGCAAAGGGCAGATCTTATTGCTGTTTCCAATTACTTGATGGCAGATTACAAAGAAGGTGGGGGTGCATGAGGGCAGAACAAAAGTCAACAGACACAAGCTGAGACACAGCATATGCCACTAGATATAAAAAGAAAAATATACTTTTAGTGAAAGTGCTGTCAAATACTGATGCAACTTGCCCAGATAAAGAAAAATGAGGGGTTGAGTATGAAGGTTGTCGAACACTGGAGCAACTTGCCTAGATAGGCTGGGAATCTCAACCCTTTGAGGTATTCAGAACTCAAATGGACACAGCCCTGAGCACCCTGTTGCACCCAGAAATGCCTTTAGACAAATTCCAGGTGTCCTGTCCACCATTGCTGATCCTTTTTCCCACATCTCAATATGTTTCATGATTCACATAACTATATTTCAACTGGAAACGAAATCCCTTTCTCGATCCATTCCTGAAGATCATCCAATATCTGAATAGCTGATGTCCTTTTGTTTTCAAGGCATTTTGTAGTAAGACCAAAGATGAGTCCAAAGCCTAAAAATGCTTTACAAGATGCAATCTAGTCATTTATGGTCTCCTATTATTGCACTAAAACAGTACCCTAGCTGATCTTCTAAATCTGAAGGAAGTTTTAGAAACAACAGTAATAAAAACCATCATCAGAGTAACACTGACACACTTAGATTTTCATAGCCAAGGTCATGAAGGGAATTTTCAATTTAATTACTGGTGGTGAGTAAAACGTGTACTTTTCACAATTAAGTACAGAATTCAGTTACGACTTAGGCAATTTGAGAGCTGTCTCAAAAGTTGATTCTGCAAGAGATTACTTTTCAAAAAGGGAAGTGTTTTTGGAAACGTATTTTCCATGATACAGTTTGCAGCACAGCCCACCTTGTAGTCTAGGACAACTAAGAATGAATCAGGAAGACGAGGCAGGATATGGGTAGGAGGATTTACTAAATATTCTCCTCTGTAGGCACTGTTCTCTCAAAGCTTCAATAGAATATCAAGCTGGACTTCTGCCCATTGTTTTCCACAAAGCATTTCTGATTCACTGGTGGTGCTAGTGGTGACTTCCCATTGAAAGTTTTTATTGGTTTGAAGGTCTTTTTACCATCTCTTGCTGTCATTATTTTTGAGGTTAAATGAGTGAAGTACATTCTCCTTAGGTGGTCCAGATTTTCTTAGTCCACGCACCTTTTGCACATCATGTGTTTCTGGGCAGTGTTTCACCAGTGCTCACTACAGCAAGGTAGATTTCATTTCCTATCCCTACCTGCTCCTAGCTGAACAGTCTGTTACTCCTTTGCACCAGCTTTGGTGTTCATCAGACCTTTCACTGAAGCATTTCAGCTCACTGACATGGTAGGAAGTGATTATCTACCAAACTTCGTTGGTCATTCAAACACATGAGTGAGTAGGCTCACAGAGGAACCCACAGACTCCAGTAGGTGAGCTATTAGGTTTGTTCCGGCCATCTTGTATGTGTCCATCTTTATAAAAGACAGGTTAGGTGAATGCTGGCCATGATTACCCATGATTTCATGCTTTCTGCAACCACTTGTACATTTGTTGTTTGAACTAACTGCTTGTTTTAATATAGACATTTTGGTTTACTTGCTTTCACTGTCTTGCTGAGTCTGTTACAAGATCTTTAGTGATTGCTGCTGTTCAACATCGACAAAGCTGTCAGGAAACATGAACTGATTGGAGTGAGATGGTGACTGACAGCAGCAGAGGTTGAAAGTGTTCTTTGAGCCTGGGTAAACATTTCTCACCTCCTGGCTATTGTTTCCTGGCTTGGCAAAACCACCACTACAGTAACACCATGTCAGTCTTTTTGCACACAGTTGTGATATGTTCAGATAAGCTGCTAGTAATAAAATGAAAGGAGCAAGATGAAGACCAGTGGCTGAAAATTTAGAGAAGATATTAAAAGTTTAATCTGACCCTGGTGATGAAAGATTGCCAGAGTACACTCAGGAAGATAAGGCACCCCTTATCCTGAAACTCAGATTTCAACAGATATATTTAATTCACTGTCTTGTTTTGTGGAGAACTCTGTGTAAAACATAATGTTTTACTTTCATAGGTTGACTTCAAAAATCAAAATTCATAATACCATCCTAGAATTTACTAATTCTGCAATTAACTTTATCTTGACAAAATAAGTCATGCCCAAGTAAAGGAATTTTAACAGTCCATTTCCCAACAGTAAGATGCAGCTAGTGGGATTTTCATCTGCCATTTCTAAGTTGATGTGGTTTAACCAGGAAGGGTCACTGCCTTCCCCAGTCCCCACCCTCTGGTGGGACGGGGAAGAGAAAATATAAGCGGACAGGGTTCAGGGGTTGAGACATGAGCAGTTTACTGGAGTAGTAAGGGAGAAACAACACCAAACAACAACAACAACAGTACTAATGAAAGAATATACAACGTAAGAAGTGGAACAAAACAGCTCACCACCTGACTGGCTCGCTTGAACCAGCAGCCCCCTCTTCCTGGAACTTCACAGTTTAAATACTGAGCATGACATCACATGGTCTGGAATACTGTCACGTGGTATGGAATGCCATCATGTGGTATGGTACACCTGCCCTGGCTGCCCAGACAAGCTGACTGGCCGCCGCCTCTCCCAGTTCCCTGAGAACAATTAACTCTATCCTAAACAAACCCAGGACATGAGTATAGAACCATGGGTTGTTTAGGTTTCACAGAGTATGACCAGTTTATTCTGTGCATGTTTTTATTGACACAAGCATGGCTATTCCAAATTTACACTAAGTTAAGAATAACACCATTCAGTCATCCTGAGGTCAGCTTCCTATCAGCAACCTCACCATGGAAAGGTTTCCACAGCTCTAAGGAAATTTCATGGTTGGAACTGAAATGTAAAGAGAGACCATGCATGGCAGAAGCTAGGTCTTCATCTTGCTCCTTTCATTTTATTACTAGCAGCTTGTCTGAACATATCACAACTGGGTGCAAAAAGATTAAAATTATGTTACTGCTGTGCTGGTTTTGCCAACGATGTGGTTTCAGAGTCATTAATATTGGATCAGCATGATGGTGGGTTTTTCAGCAATACAAATTTAATCCAGGTCAGGTATAATTCCAAAACTGCTTTTCTGGCAAATTAGACAGGGGATGCAGTATGGAGTTTCCGCTAGATGCAGGAAGACAGATGAGAGCTGATCTGGCAGAAAGCCTGCAAGAATACAGCAAACTAGATTCTTGTTGCTGTATTCCCTTCTTGGTTTTCTTTGGGTGGAGGGGTTTTTTTCTTTGCTTCAGAGGGGGTAATGAGGTTGAAGCAAAAAGGAAGAGGGGAAATAAATCTGTATCAGTTTGTGCTATATCAGCTGTGCTGTATCAGCCTTTTCTATGAAATGTTTCATGTGTTTTTGGCATCCTAAAGCTGGATTTGTTGAAAGATCAACCCATGCCTTCAGAGCATGAATAACACCTGGTGGAAAAAAGACTGTGCCTTTTGGATGTTAAAAAATGCCCCCTAGGCCACTTCACAAACTGTCATGCAGGGCAAAGGACAGCATGAGCATCTGTAACACTGCCTAGCTCTGTATCGCCAGAATAGGCATTGGCTGTATAATGGCTTAAAGTGTCTTGTGCTGTTGGCTGTTGCTGCATTCCACAGCCTGATTCTGCATCCTGTGAGCAAATGGCAAAGCTTCATCCACTCCAGATGGAAACAACTCCAATTTACCAATTCTTTGTACGAAAAAGAAGTAATTTCTCTTAGCAATATGAATTCCACAATTATTCATCCAAAAGATGTTAACATTTTGTTCCTACATCACAATGTAAATATTCTAAATGTGAAGAAAAAAAAAACAAAGAGTAATGGAGGCACTAGAGCCTGCAGTCCCACAACACTCTTCCACAAATGCCATATCCCAAAGATAAATTGCTTCCCTGAGTATCCCAATCAAAAGCCACACAATTATTAGTTAGTGTGTGTTGGATAATGAACATTAAGTTTGCCAGATACCAATGGCCAACTGTAACAAGCACAAATCTGAAGCAACTTCAAAACTTGCCAATGTTCTAAGAGCAGGTACAAGCACTGTACCCATCACTGGCAGCAAAGCCAGGTAGCTTGAAACCAAGCATAGATTTTCAGAGTGTAAGAAGTTATGGTTTAAAAAAAAAAGTCTTAAATGAAGTCTGATTCAGACAAGTAGAAGTGCTTGGAAAGATGTTTTAAATTCATGTCTTGAAGAGAGGATTGTAGTCTCTAAACTGCAAGCTGGGTTCCTTTGTTAAGAGAGGGGAGAAAAAAGGCAGAAAAAGCAGTAGCAGATAGTAAAGAGAAACTCAGATGTCAATGCAAAAAGAGATAAAGATGAAAGAAAATTCTGTGAAGTTTAACTTATAATATATGCTTTAGAAAATTTTGACGAGGATATGCAGCAACGTCCAGGGTCACCATGAAAAAAGTATTGCTGTTTATTTGGATTTTAGCTTTGTACCTTAATTAAGGCCTTGATTGGTAAAAATTTCCATTTTATGCTATGATAGCTTTACATAACTTCAGTATACTACTGCAGCAATTTTGAATCACAGCCACTGCATGAACTTGTCTCTTCCCCTTGTTACACAACTCTGCTCCAACTTTACTTGCCAACCCTGCAACCCTGCACTATGAATTTGTGTGGCAACTTTGAGCATTCAGCCCACATTTCTTCCCTCAGATAGGCTTCCCTCATCTATTCATATGAAGGTAGACTGAGATACCTTCAAATTGAAAAAAAGAATTTTGAAGATAGGATGGGGAATTACCTTCAGTAAGTATCTGACCCTTGCTTGCATTACTCCAAAGTTCAAAAGAAATGTATCATTACAGAGGTCTAACATTAAATGAAGAGACTAGCAAGGGATTTTTAAAGTGGATGGTGAATCCTAGAGTGCCTACACATTATAATTTCATAAACTTCCTATAAAATATTTAGTTCCAGTCATTAGCAGAGACAGGCTATTAAACTAGAACAACTCTCTTATGGATATAAGGATATATGGATTTATTTTAGGACATAAAAATCACAAAACCATTGGAAACCACTTTTTTAATATTCTTATAGTTTGTCTCGTTTCATTTACTATTGTATTTCCAAGGTTCTACTGAAAATTTAAGCAGAGATATTTATATGTTATCACAATTAAAAAGGAAAAGAAATACACTTTCACAAAAGAAACAGCTTAGTGTTTATTTTGAGGCGTTCTGTCAGGCATCCGTAAGCAGATAAAACCATTGTTTTGGACTAGCTTTTCCTATCCAAACAATAGGATGAAAAATACTCACAATAATCATCACATGTTAGTAGTTTATCATCCATAAATTCAGAAAGCTCAACTGCAGAGAGTATGAATGAATGTCTTTAATAAATGGCAGCCTTAATTTAATTCTCTAAGCATGTGCAGAACTATCTAATTGACTTCTGTATTTTCAAAGTTGCTGAACAACAACCAGGTGCTCTTAACCTCTGTGTAAATGATTTAGGCAAGCAATGAAAACCTAACTTAATCTTTGCCTGTTCTCTGAAGGTATAATTGTTTTTCTTGTATGTATGTTTTGAAATAGTTTTTGTAGAAATTTTTTAAAAATAGCAATAAATATGATTAGCTGGTGTGAGTTGCTGTGGTACCTAAAACTTGCTAGTTTTTGTAGCATGCAAAAGTAAGAGAAAGAGAAAAAAAAAACAAAACAGATTAACACAAAGTAGTCTAGCAGCAGGGGGAAACACAGCTGTAAATTCCTTGAGAGTTTTACCTAATTTGCACCTGCTCACTGAGATTTGTTTTCAGAATGTTTCACTAATTAATTTTCTCCAGATAGAGAGGCAGGTTCCAGATTGTAGGACTTCTTTTTTTTCTTTTCTTTTTTTTTTTTTTATGTACACAAAACAGAGGAATCCCATTTACTTAGACTTCATGAGTCTAGTCCAACTCAGTTAACCAAACCCTCACTTCCTGTTGCTATTGCAAGGGGTTTTGTGATTAAAATATTCCTTAGAATAGTATGTTTTTTCCTTGCTTCTGGCCTAAATAGTGACTTTTAAAGGAAAAATATTCTGTATGGCTTGTGTCTTTTTGGTATCAAAGGGAATAGAACACCCACTCAGTGCTTTTATTGATATATATCTGTTTAGATAAATTTGTTGGGTCCTAATTTTAGCTCTTGTGGCATCTCAGGAGTTGACAATCCCTATTATCCATTAGTAAGATTTACAAAGCTGAAAATGTAGCGGTATTACTGTGTAAATTTGGACCCAAATCTGTTTGCAACAAGAACAGTCCAGGGAAGGACTATATTGTGATTTAATATAGAACCTCATACTTTCTGTCTGGTTTTGTTTTCTATTTATTATTCATACATATATTATGGGACATTATTTAACAAAGATACATTTAAGGTCTAATACTCACAAAATTTACACCTTGCTATGCAGATGGCAGTATTCTTCAGATGCATCATGTCTGACCACTAGTGAATACTCAGGGGAATGTAAAATAGAACACACACCCTGGAAGGAAAACAGCATCACAGCCTCTAAAGCATTAGGCCTGGTAGCATTGCACAGGAAAATTTTGTCAGAAACAGTTACTGTGACCCCTTTATGGATGGTTCAATTCTTTTGTCATTAGCAGCATCAATTTTGTTGTACATTCCCAACTATCTATTCAAAGTAAATACAAGCAACCCAAGGAAAATAAAAATCAGTTAGAAAAAAAAAGAAAGAACAATGGAAAAATTAAGATGGTTGGGAGTAGAGAAGAAATTCATCCAAAAAATTCCTAAAATTATTTTTTAAAATTAACACCTTTAGATTTTTTTTTTCTTTCTTACTTGTCTTTAAAAGAATGTACTTCCTACAGAAGAAGTAAGATGTCAGTGGGTTCTGGGGAAAGTGCATTTCTAAGAGGATGCAACTAGAAATGTAGATGCAAATAAGAGAAAATTAAGAGAAAGTAAATAGAATAATGGAAAGGAGAGACCATCAGCAAATGAGTGATGTTAGACATCAGAAAGAGGAGAAAAAGCTTGATATTGGCTTGCTTTGTCATGAGGGGAATCTGAGAACTTAGCTTCATTTTTGGCATTTGAATAATAGGAAGAACAGCTGACTCCTTTATTACTCATTCAGGTGGTCTCTCTTACCCACAGCTTAATGAATTTCTAAGCAGGTGCCATTTTCCCAGTTCTTGCTTTCTTCTCAGCTTTTTTTTGTTCAATGATATCTACACCAAGGGAGGAATTCAACACTAGTATGGATTTGCTGCCTACCTACTTACAATACAATTTGTATTAATTAAAAATGGCATCAGTTAGTGTCTCTGAATGACTCTTCTAATAGTCCATAGAGAAGACTAGCGGATAAACATTGTCTTCTCAAGGCTTAGGCTTCAGTCTGCATCACAATTCTTCCAAAATAGTTGTGCTTGTAGGTCAGTCTCCTGTATTATTCTCAACTCATTCTATCTGGATTTGTCCATTAATTTTTAAGAAGACATTTACAGAAAGACATTTACAGTAGCACATTTGTCATGTACCCACAGGAGATTTACATTTTCCCAGAACAGAAGTTTTCAGTTAGATGAATTTGCAGAGGAAACTGTGGCTTAAATACAGGTCTTACAATTCCTTGTCCCCTTATACACCAGTAATGGAAATGGCTGTGCAAATAGCAGTTAGCTAGCAATTAAAAATTACAGAAATTTGATGTATTGTTCAATTATCTGGTGAGTTCCCAAAGCTCAGATACGGTAAAACAACAAGCCATTCAACACAGCTGTTTGAGCTGAAGCTGGATATTAGCATCCAAATGGCTATGACAGATCCATTTTGCTTCTGAAATTCTTTTATCCTGCACTGCTCCAATGAGGAGGTATTTATTTATTTATTTATAGCCACATAAATAATTTAACTAATAATTGTAGGTCTCCATTTTCCTTTCTAAACCTCAAATGCAGTAAGTGCCATGGCTAATGCACAATTCTTAGATAATTTATCTGTCCTAGAGAATATAATTACTATTCTTCTTATTATTCCCATTATTTAGTCAGATTCTAAGCATTTCCAAAAAAGAAGATAGTGAATAAAAATTCAAATTAATATAATGGCATAATCACAGCAAAATTATATTGATGTAGAGGGAAATCTATTTGTACATCACTAACCACAATTGGTCTGACTAGTGTCTGTTTAGGGAAAGGGTAAAGATTACACAACAGGAAAAACAAGGATATTCAACTTCTTTTTTTTTTCCTGTATGATATGAATCAGACTACATAAAATATTACAAAAAGATCAAAACAAAAAAGAACAAAAAAGATAATATGCCATGCTAAATGTTTCTAGATGCCTAGGCAACCTATTTACAAGATTATTGTGTTTGCAACAAGCTTTTTGAATTAGCATCACAAAACCATTTCCTTTTCAAATCTTGTTCCACATGCTCAATGAACTCCGCAATGAAGCATCAACTTCACTTCAAGAATTTTCCCAGCCTGGTCTTTCTCCAGAAAAAAAAAAAAAAAAATCCTTAAAAATACTTGTGTGCTTTAAGTCTGAGTGCAGTTTTCTACTCTTTTGAAGTTGTAAATGGCAAATGCATGCACGTCACTATTAATAGCAGTGAAATGTAGCTGCTCATTAAAATATTGAGCAAGGAAAAGTGAAACATGAAATTCAGTGCTCAATTCGACCCCCGTATACACAAGGCAAAGGGACAGGACCATCAGAAGAGCAGGCAGCCTGGCCTGCCCAGGGCACAACCCCGCAGCAGTGCCAAGGTTGCAGATGACAAGTAGGTGGGCATGAAGCTCACCAGCCCACCTAGCCTCACACCCTGTGCCAATGATTTTTCTTGCAAAAAGCAGTAAGCGGTTCTCAACCACTCCTTGCAGAGGCCAGATCCAAAATTCAGGACCCAGAAAATATTTGTGCTGGCTGGGAGAGAAATGAGTACCCTGGTAACTGCTGATTGCAAAAAATCAGAAACTAGAGTCATTGTGAGGGAGATGGACAACTAGTGACCTGAAATCCAGACTGGTGGGCTGAAGTCAGGTGCAATAGAGGAAGTGCTGTGTTAGCCCTGTTCCACAGAGACAAGCACCATACATTGGAGGAGCTCTCATTACATCAGGCTCTGGAAAAAGTCACTCATCAAATGCAAACCTATGAATCTGTAAGATAAACACAAGATTCAAACAAAGCTCCTAAACATTACACATACTATGTCTGAGGAGTGAACAAAGAAAAGTTTTAAAATCCCTCTGGCATGGGATTGGTAGGTCCCCAAAATACAACTTCTTGAGATAAGTGTTGTCCTAACACCCAGAATGGCAATTAAAGGCATAACAACTGACAGTGGCTGGGAATCATTAATCACAGAAATTATTTTTTTAAATTAATTTTTGCTTCATACCCAAACTGTAGAGCTGAAAATGAGATCCTTCCTCTCAGTTAAAAAAAAAAAAAAAAAAAAGTATAACAGAATTTAACAAATACCAAATATGTGGCCATATGAACTACAGTTGTACTATTTCCCCAATCTGGTCATCTGTGTAAAATGCCAGGAAACACTCAGCAAATAAAATGAAGAATGTAAATGAAAATAAATAAGAACAAGGAAAAGAAGCAACACAAAATTCACAGTACACAGAAGAATACACAGAGATTTCTCCTTTGAATAGAACAGACTCAAGATCCCATCAGAGCAGGGAAATGTAAAACACAGAGTGGAACGGAAGAAAAATGGAGTGGAGTGTTCAGAGACAGTCTGACTCAAACTGCTGCAGTCATGGCTGGACAGCAAAGGAGGCAGAGCAAGAATCAGATAAGCCAAGAGACTTTACTGGGAAGACAATGTGGTGACAGGACAAATCCCTGCTGAGACCAGGCAAGTATCAGACAAAACAGAAGACAAGTATAAGCAAGCAACAAATTCAAGGAGTCAGTAGAAGAGGAGATAAATAGAGTTACACTGGAAACAGAAATTGAAGCAAACACTGCTGTGATAGGAAAGCATAGTATCGTGGGAAGAGTGAAACTGCAGGTGGAAATTACAAAAGAAGAAATGGATCAGTCAAAAGCAGTGAAGGAAAAAATGCTTACAAATTACTACAACAGAAAGCTTCAAACCTCACTCTGTCAAAAAAGCAGATAAGGCAGAGCATTTTACACAACCCCTTGACAAACGTCACTCAGCATCAGACAGTGAAAATAAGGGACAGCCACTCTAATTAACATAATGATAACATACATCCAGGAAAGAAATCAGATGTACAGACTTCAAATGAACTGCTGAAAACAGAAAAGCACTAGAAAGCAATACAAACAGCAGACAGCAAAAAGCAGTTTCTGTACCACTTGACTCACCTTGAAAGAGCTGTTCAGAGAAGTAAGGAAAAAGAAATCCCTCCCAATTGGTACCAGCTTTGAATCATTATCAGAATATTTTTAACAAGGACTTCGCAATTGCTGCAGCAACTGCAAAGGTGGATCTGCCTT
>NW_010320195.1:11502-16155 GCF_000700745.2 Antrostomus carolinensis
AAGAGGAAAAGGTAGATGCAAAGCTGATAGAGGAAAAGGCTAGAGTATACAGAGATCACAGGAAACCAGTATTCCCCCGAAGAGTACAGCAGAACTGCAGAAGACAGCTGTCTCTTCACATTCTCAAGGGTAACTACCTCCAAACAGCATCTGATAACCTTCCTCAAATCTCCTTTTTGGGATATGAAATATCACAAAAACAGAAAATTCCTGAAGTTAAACATTTCAATTATCATATGAGCAAACATATTCCATATACACAACAAATAGAAAATAAGTACAGGAAAACTAAAATCGTAATTTGTACGACATAACAAAGGCATTTGAGGAGAAGCATCTCTCTGACTTCTTTCTGAAAGTCTTTCACCAGAATTAGAATGTCTTTCTTCCATCCTGGATAGCGAACATGCTAAAGGAGCTGCAAAAACTTTTCGTAAGCACCTCAGAGATTGTGACAGGAAGGGTACAAATGAGATGTTGCTCCCAGGTTTCCCAAGTCATTTGATTTTGATAATCCATTTTACATCCAGTTTGTCATGACAGTCATTCTTGTTACATGGTCTGAATCTTGAGACTAACCTAAGATAGCGCAAGAGTTGGACTCGATGATCTTTGTGGGTCCCTTCCAACTCACAACATTCTATGTTTCTATGATTCTATATTCACCTGGTGTAGTAGATATTCTGGTTAAATTATCCTTTCTGATGTTTTTAATTTGAACTTGATAGGGTTCTCAGCTTTTACCTCTGTGTGTGCATGAATCATGTCTATGATAAGTGTTTATTTTCCTCACAAAATTAGGAGGCTGAATTAATATTTGTTAGAAAGCAATAGCAAGAAAAGGTGCAAAATATTTTAGGATGATGATTTAACACACAGTTCCATATGCGCCACAAGTTTTAGCCACTGGTTGGTCATTTGTTTTCAATTTCCAGAGTCCTTGGAAGATAAATACGGAGTTCTACAGAGCTAGTGATATTCACTTTGCCTATTGCAAAACCTTAATTGTACATGCTATCCTGTCAGCATGGAGCCTGTTGAAAGACATGCAACACTGTAGGCCTCGATGGAAGGTCAGAAGGAACTTTGTCTTTCTCTATCATTTTAAATGTACTGTAATCTCTGACTTTTATTATTATTATTACTACTACTACTACTTATTGTGATTAATATCCCATCTATTCAAAGGCAATGAATTTTCCTTGGACTTCATGTGTTATATAAAGCAAGATTCAGCAGGGAATCCCTAACTTAGAGAAAGAAAAAAAAAAGGCTAAAGTATCCTTATTTTATAGTAGCACACATGCACACATGCATGTCAGTTTCAAGACCTGTTTTTATTTTCCTGAAAATCCACTTGGTAGGCATCATAACAGTGATGAAAATAAAAGTGATGGTAGCCTAAGGCTTTTCTTTTAAGACAAAAAGCTCAAATTTTTCAGAACAGCTGCCTTTTATAGCCTTTTTTTTTCCTTTATTATTTTATAAGAAACTGATGCTTGGATTACCATTTTCAGTGTATAGCTGAAACAGGCAGTGGTGCACACTGATCAAAACCAAGAAAGCTTTGACTGGGCACAGGTATCCTCGGTGTGATTTTGGTGCACATCGGGCAGAAATGAGCTACGATTGCCACCTGCTGGAGGACGGGTTTGCCAGGCCAAGAAGCGACGCCTTGCAACAGCTTTGGGCTGGATTGCAAATATCGATGAGACCTTGCAAATCATAACAGTTTTTCCCTGAGTAGCCAGTCAGCTCTGTTAGCACAAGCAATAGTCAATGCTCATTTTGAGGGCAGAAGACTGTTCCCCTTCATTTTCCTGCTGTTATTTTTGAATCCAGTATTGCCCAGTGAAGGTTCAGCATCTCTGATGTTATATGATACGAACAGACTGGAGTAATAAGAAAAGAAGGGGAAAAAAAAAAAATAAAGAAAAACAAAGTTAAAAATAAATATTATTTTGGTTGTAGTTAGGAGACAAAGACACAAAGAACTTACCATTTCATGTCAGTACTTTTCTGGTGACATAGGTCTGTTACCATATCCTGAGGAGAGCCAGCCTCTCTGGATTTACTGAATTACAGTTGGTCCAGGGTGTGATGGGTTGTTAAGGTGGCCACTAAAGCTTTATCCTGTAAAGGCCACTTTAAGACTTGCTGCTTTCTTTAGGACCAGTGTGCATCGTGCTGGAAATTTCCAGGAGTTATGAATTACTTTGTTCTAGTCAGCCAGGATCCTTTCAAATCAGTAGAGAAATTGGGCTTTTACAGAGAAAGATCAATTCAAACAACTATCATAGGACAGGACAAACAGCCCTGTAGGGTATTGACTAAAGACAACAGGTGTAAGCTATGCAAGTTGCTTAACTGATTTCGACTATCTAGTTAATACTTTGAAACAAATGTCACTCTACCAATCTTCCTCCCATTGAAATCAGCAGGATTTGGGGGGAGATGACTATGTCACCTAGTGTTGTTTGATTACTGTAAAACTACTGTTAACCCATTCTTAGTGCCTAAATGACTTTGTTGATTTCATCTTCATAAAGAAGCTTTGCCATCTCAATGGATGAGGACAAGGGCCTCAGCAGCCAGTGCTCCATGGGGTAGTTATGGTTATTACAGCTAATGTGGGAGTTTGAGGTCCCTGGTCATCCTAACTGCCTTAGTCATAGAATAGTAGATTTGGGGATTGATCCATTCTGTAGCAGTAAATCCATATTCATTCAACGAGAGGAAAGGGAGATAAAATCCAGACAATCTGCTGCATTTAGATTCAGGCTTAAAGCTCATCTCTGAACTTCGCAGACCTGGGACTTAATACTTCTCATCTTTACAACCCAGGGGGAGCTCCCTCTTCCTCCCTGCTTTGCTGCACTTCATGTCTCCCCACCAAAGACCCTTGAGTTCCCCCCACACCAGGTCCAGTCTGAATCACACAGCTCTTCCCAACTAACTAATCTTATTCAGCTAAAAATTCATTGAAACATTCCTTTTTACCTGCATGTAACTACGGATAAAATGCTAAGTAGCCCAAAGTAGCAAAGCTTCAGTGATTTCAGCATTGGACCAGTGGCTCTATGCAGGGTTTTCAGAACATGAATATAAAGGACTCTTTAGATCCAAGCACACAAAGAAAGAAGAGAGAAAGGAGTGATCAGCATATTTCAGACATTTTCTTAAGTGCAGCAGAGGGCTGAATCTCCTCCTGATGTGTTGTAGGGATTGCTTGCACAGCAGGAGGTCTCAAGAGCTGTATAAGATACAGTAAAGCTCCCACACAGAGGTGGAAGCCAGCCTCTTCTGAATTAAAGGTGGTAAAAGAGTGGGTTATAACAGCTCTACCAATAACGAAAAAAAAAGAGGAAACAAAGCTCTAAAGGATTAAGAAGACAGATGAAAAATGAGAAGAAAGGTGAGACTATCTGTCCTGGGGATATGAAAGAGTATATTAATCTTACCTGTGCTAAGTCAGCACAGACAACTTGTTCAACCTACAAATTAGCCTCAGGTTTGGTCTGATGATTGATGCAGCTCTGCTGCTATCCCAATCAGCCATTCAACATCTGCCTCTCAGCTCCCATTTGGGGTAGTTCGAGATTTTTGCTCCAAATACTGTTACGTAGCAAGACTATCCTAAAATTAATCTATCCAAAGATAAAGTGAACTTACTGAAGGTACTTGGGTTTTTCAGACATTCAGGTTCACTGAAAGAAACCAGTTATGTTCTTTTACATATTTAAGACAGCTACAAACTGAGAAGCTGCCAAAGGCTGATAACAGATCAGAGCTAGGTCATGGAGAGCTTGAAGTATTTCATTGATTGTAAGTAGACAGACCAAGCTCTGAATTTTATGGCATGTGTGTTTTAGCTAAGAAAAAGTATGATGCAAAAGTTACAAATTCAGTTCTTGAAGGTAAAGTTTACAACCTCTCAACAACCACTTGGATTAACAGGCAAGGATGTTATTTAATTCTGCTATGTTGAAGAAAAGAAAGATTTGTATACGATTTAGTAATTACACAGAAATACACAGAAAATCTGTACACAATTTATATGTGATCCTCTCTCTAGGAGAAGCAAACAATTCTGTGAAGCCTCATATAATATCTATCTCCTTTTGTTATAAAAAAATGCATTAAGAACTTTAAAAATTGTAGAAGAGATCAAATGCACACTGTGCAAATAATGTCATTCATTAAGAGAAATTCTTGTTACATGAGTCCAGACTTGTATTATCTTTACAAGCTGAGTGAAAAACAGGCATTTTGTTGAAGGATAATTACAAGTCAGTACTTTTGTTATAAATATTTGTAAATGTGAGCAATTTTATTTATTCTATTTAGAAAAACTGTTCTTTTTTGGTAGAAAAGACTACCAAAAGTTTACAGAGCTTTGTGATAACACTTGTGATGAGATTCTTGATGTATTTATGCTAGGATCTAGTTGTGAACACTCTCCACCAGCCACTGGTTATTAGCTGATCAATAGTTAGTAAATTAAGTCACTAAGTCTGTAACTAACTACTGTGACCTTTGAATCTGTATGTATGTATATGCACACATATTCACACTTCACTTTTTGTTCCACTCATTTATTTTATATTGGGTCTTTAATGGTTGTGACTCCCAATTCAGTTCTTTCCACTCTTT
>NW_010320195.1:16181-25550 GCF_000700745.2 Antrostomus carolinensis
TGTAAATTCTTCTTTCTCTACTGCTACCTTCATTTAGTACTTTCCCAGCGAGATATTTCTGTCAGTGAGCTATGAACTTAATCAGAGGATTCACACAAAGTTTGGCTGTAAAACTTTGCAATGAGATGTGGCTGAATTACATAAAAATTTTCATACCCACTATGACAAACCAAGGTGTCTGAAAACTCTTCTTTTTTCTGTGATAGTTGGCCTGTAAGATCAAATTCTACTACTTAACTGTAAAGCCGAACTGACTCTACTTCTGCATATAAAACAAATTTAAAATGAAGCTGCCTAGCAAGAACCGTTTCTCCATTTTGGGGGGTTCAGGTACAAAGTGGTACCAGGCAGATGGCAACATGTAATCCCACACTGAACAGTGTCAGGATCAAAATGTTAAAGTCTACACATGAAAAAAACTTTGGATGACAAAGAGACAAGACAAAACCTCATGTTGACACACCTCATCAAAAGATTCATCATTCAGACCAGAGCCACATTTACCTGTTCCACCTCTCATTTTGGTTTCTGCTTAAATATCATGGTAGCTGTGGTTATCAGTTTGCCATCTGATCCAAAATGGCTAAAGGTTATTAGCCTACAGCACACACCTCACAGTTTGTCTCTTTTCTTGGCCTTTATAGACTTAAAAGGGATGTGCAAAATCCAAGCAGCAGAAGCTAAAGGAGAATATAAGTACGAGTTCACATGTGCTTACCTGAGGCTGCTGCTGCTAAAGGTGCATTATTTTTTTTGGTCCAGAGGTGCTTTTTTTCTAACCGTATACAAAACACTAAAAGTACCCAAAAGTAAGGCAAAATCATGCATTTAATCAGCATTGTATGTGCCTCTGCTTATTAATTTCAGTGGAAGTAATATTAAAGGAAGATTCTCAATGGAGCAAGTTAGGGTTCCGAACATTACAATCCCAAGAATATCTAGTACAAAGGAAACTATGGGCATCCAGCATATAGCAAAAACGCAGCTTTACTTCGCATTCAAGTAATTCTCCAAATCCTCTCTTCCCTGTCGTTGTCTCATCCTTTTTTCTCTTTATAAATCGCAAATTGTAAGTCTTTAAAGTATTTAAAATTAATTCTCATTTATTAAAAAAAAAATCTTTAAAAGCAGGAAAAAACCTGACAAACATTTAAAAAAGTTTTGTCTTTGTGGAATAATTTTAACTCAGAAGGAGCATAACTGAGATGGTAAGAAGTGTAAGGAAGCATGTAAAGACAGAGCAGGTGATCTCCTGGAGCAGACAAATGAGCAAAAACCAGGTGAAGTCAGAAGAGCCGCTTTATGTCCCACCAGCTAAGTTTCCCTCTCTATCCACTGTTGTGAAAGTACATAGGGCAATTATAATTACAGCAGTTGATTTGACAAGAGTCCCTAGAATAAAGTAACATCTGATCTGAAATGAAATGCTACAAAATGCTGCCTGAGGAACTGACTGCAGTTTCATTTGTGTGTTGCCTTGCATGACAGCTAACGTTCATTCCCAAATGCATCATTAGTGGAAGTTCGTTCATGGCAAAAAGACATCTTCATTTTAAGAGCAGCATAGGTCTTTTAGAGAGTGAGACAAAGCCTTGGTCTTACTTTGCCAAGCATGAGGTTATGCTTGTCCCTGACTGTGAAAGGCAAGTGGGAGGCACCATAGAGAAGATGGACCACATCAGAAGATTATTGCTCTGTGAGACACATCTGATCCCCAAGAGTGAAACACATTTAGCTTCAAGGTCTACTGAAAGGCAACATCCTTTCCAATACCCCTTTGCAAACAAAGCACCACATTCCCACAGCTATATCAGAGCCTGCAGTGTAACTGATGCCAACTGTTATTGTTGAAGTTTATTGATTAATTAGCAAACCATGAGGAAACTGGTAAAGCAGCAAAAGAATAAATAATCGGAGCAATCATAACAATTATATAATAATGCAGACAATTACGCAGCACTATAAAACTGTTAATTACAGCTCTTAAGTCTAATGAATCACATACCTGAGCACTACTGAATTATAGTTCTGTAAGTATGGAGGTACAAATCTGTTTCCCTCTACCCCAAGTCTGGACAGTATGTCCATAGAGCAGGAGGTCCCTCTGGCATCCTGAAGAGCTGGGGCATACAGGTCAGCGTCATCGCTGGTTGTTGGCATCCACCATCCTGCCAGTTAAAGATCCATTCTTTTTTTCCCCCTATCTGATTTTAAAACTTATTCCCTATTCTTTCTGAGTTCAGACTCAATTTTTTGCTATCCTTGCACCCTTGCTCTCTCTCCAAGCTCCTCCCAACAGCATATTCCCATTTGCTTTTTCCTTATTTCTCCCAGTTTTGCTACAGTACCCATTTTTTTTTTCTAGTACCATTTCCTAGACAATATTGGCCTTATTGACAGGATTATTTCAGTATGAGTGGCTTTGTGCCCAAAGTGTCCCCCACTGTAGCCCAGATTTACCAGATTTTGTTTACCTTTTTCAGTTATTGAACAATTACTTTAGCCTTTATTCCTCTGCCTGGGTCCGATTAAGCAGCAGCAAATTCTCACCATATGCACCAACTCTTCATGTACTAGGGCAGCGGGGTAGCTTGTGTTTCATACTTCTGCTGTGGGCTACCATGAGTCCTCAGTAGGACTTTGGCTGCTGTGTGCCTCATGGGACCTCTAATACAAGCACATACATACACAAATCAAGTCGGGCTTGGTCAGATGCAGCAGCAATAATCACTTAACCTTTAAAGACGCAAAAATCTTCTTGCATGTGTCTGTCACTGTAAACAAGAAATAACTTTTGTTTCAGTTCAAATGGGACAGCAAATCAGCATGGACACAACTATGCACCTAACTCAGGACTTCATTGACATCTTTTCCAAGCAAAGCTCAAGAGATCTCCAGGCCGTGAATCTGATCTTCAAAGACTAAAGATTTTTCTCACTTTGCGCTCTGTTCATGTGACAAGATTTGTCTCCTTTCCCTCAAAAGGTGTCACCAAATCAGTCTTTCTTCCAGCAACTATCTCAATTGTGCCCTGGATCAGTAGCTCACCAATGACTTATTATTCTTTCTAAGCTTCCTTTATATTAAAATTAAGATTGTCTAACTTTATTTTGTTTGATTGGGGTTTGGGGTTTTTTTTGGTTGTTTGGTTTTGGTTTTGGTTTTGGTTTTTTTTTCTCTGAATTTCTCTTTCTTGAGCATGCAGGCTTAATTTTTAAAATAAGATTTGAATTTGCTCATTTTCTTAAAGCATCAGTAAATAACACATTATTTCATTAGCTGGTTTGCTCAGACTAATTGCTGTCTACAACTACAGGAGGCTGTAGGGAGGCAGGTGTGTGTCTTTTCTCACAGGTAACTAGTTATAGAACAAGAGGCAATGGCCTTAAGTTGTGCCAGGGGAGGTACAGATTGGATGTCAGGAAATACTTCTTCACTGAAAGGGTTCTCAGGCACTGGAATGGGCTGCCCAGGGAGGTGGCTGAGTGACCATCCCTGGAGGTGTTTAAGAGATGGGTAGATGGGGTGCTCAGAGATATGGTTTAGTAGCGGACAGGTATGGTTGGACTCGATGATCTCAGAGGTCTTTTCCAACCAGGAGATTCTATGATTCTATGACTGAGTTTTGCAGTTGGAAACTGACTTATCCCTATATGATCCCTGAATTACAGTTCAAATTAAGTTATTTGATAACCATATAGAAGAATTTTTTCTTTAAAAAAAAAAAAAAAAAACTCATTCTCTGTCACAGTTTTCCTTTAAATTCAGAATAACCTCTTGGTGGACAGAGCAAAAAATATAATTAAAATGGTCCCCTTTCTTGTGCAGCCTCCTTGTTTAGTGATAAAGGAAAACATTTACCCTGGAAACATGCATTACACATTCTAATACACCAGATTTCTTCTTTTCTCCTAGGCAGTTACCTCACTCATATAATCTCTGGAAAAATTCTGCATCCTGTGTTTGTTAACTTTGCTGTAGAATTAAGATATTCTGCAGGTTTTGTCTTGCAGAATTAAGTAGCCTCGCCTCCTCCCAAAAATCCTACATAACACAGAAGTGTTTTCTCTTGCTGTGCCAGAGAACCTTTGTGTACATACTGCACAGCACGCAGTATGTGCATCCCAGTACGTATTTTTGTTCAAGCTGGAGATGTTAGTGATGGCACTGGCTGTATCTGAACAAGGGGATGCAGGAGTGTTTCCCAGAGCCCAAATCCAGAAGCATGCCACACCTATGTCCCAGATGTGAGGTGAAAGCACTCTGATGCTGTGTGATATTGGTTCCTCTGAGGATACACAGTCTGCATGGGATCCCATACATGCTTTAGTCTTTGGTGTGAATCACTGTCAAAACTAGACCTGAAGGTGCCTTACAAAATGCAGTAAAATTTTGGTACAAACTCTTTCTGGTTCTTGTCTACCAGGGCTTTGAGACTGATCTAGTTAACTTCAGTCTACTTTCCACAAAGAACAAAAGTCTTTTCAGTTCAGTAAGGCAGGTTTTGTGAAAATATGATTTAGGAAAATTCACTTTGTAAGGAAAGCCAGAATGATTAAGTCAGATAGTAGAAATACAAAAGATTCACATACAATTCTTCTGCCAACATTATCCTTGTGAGTAGATCCTTGCTTCTTCAGTAGAGCTTCAGATTTGAGCTGGATCACTCTGGTGCCTGGGGAAACCCTACCTTTTCTGGTCACAGAATCACAGAATCATTAAGGTTGGAAGAGACCTCTAAGATCATACAGTCCAACCATCAACCCATCACCACCATGCGCACTAAACCATATCCCTGAGCACTACATCTTTGATACCACCAGTGATAGTGACTCTACCACCTCCCTGGGCAGCCTGTTCCAATGTCTGACCACTCTTTGGAGAAGAAATTTTTCCTAATATGATCTGTCTCTAACTGTCTTCTTGTCCACCACAGCCAGTAACCCCCAGAAATTCCCCTTGTCTGGACGGGCTCCGTTTGTTTCCTCGGGGAGGCATGAACTCGTTCCCTTGGCAATGACCTTTTCCAGATCCAGACATTCTTCCTAGAGGAGCATAATATATAACTAAGATTGCAAAAAAGGATTACCATCAACCCCAGTGTTTCTACACTCATAGTCTGCCAGGGCTACTGAGACTGTTAATCTCACCTGAACCTACCTCAAGTGGCAACCACTTTCAGCTCAGCTGCAGTGCACAGTTGTGTAGTCAGCACTGAGAGGACGTAAGTGTGACCTTCCTCACCTTTACTGTTTCTTTATTTATATATGTCAAATATACAGTGCAAAAGGGAGTAATTTTCTGGAGATTGGAAAGTGAGAGTTGGATCAATTATGTTCAGGGAAAATCAGACCTTAGCAAACAACTTGGTAACACAGAACTTGTGCAGAGCTTGTTCTCCTGCTCTCATCATGCTGCATGAAGTGCCACCACAGGTTATAGTGACCTAGGCTGGTGCCAGTGGTCACATCCTTGGCTTTCCCCTCTGCTGCCTGTGCATTCTAGTCCCCTCCTTGTTTCTCAGTTTGGTCCGTGGTTAAGTTACTCGCCCAAGACAAAACATTGGAGAAAATAAAGCCTTTCAAAACAAAAGTGAACACATAGGACAACAGTACTAACATAAACAAAACTAAGGAGTCACAGCACTACAGGAAGCACCATGAAGCCAAACATCCAATCCTTTGTTCAGTTCTCCCTCTCCTGCCTGTCTTTTTCCAGTCTTCATCTTTCCTGTTATCCCTGTTACCTTTATTTCCTGCTAGTCTGAAGAAAATATTTTCTTTTAATTCTTTAAAGTTTGTTTCCTCTTTGGAAACAGTCTGGGATGATTGTTTCTTAACTGGATGAGCAATCAGTTCCACCACCAGAATAATCACTACAAGCTAATCTCAGATAAGGAGCTGGGTTTTGCTCTACTGACAGAGAAACAGGCAGTATAAAAATCTCGCTAAGGAGTGGAAGTGGTGCAACTGTAAAACTTTTCTGACTAGCCAGCACTACCAATGTTTATTGTCTAAAGGGTCTGGTTTCCAGAAAGAAAAGATGACAAGAGACAAGCAATTCTTTCAGTAATAAACAATAAATTCCTTTTTTGATTAAAACCAGCAGACCTACTCCATTTTGCAAGAATTGCCAAAAGGATCATGATATTTTATATAATTTTGTATTAGTAGGTGGAATTACAAACATGTCATTTCATACAATAAGACCTCAGAAGAACTAACTGGGCTAATGGTAATCAATACTAGCTGCACACATCTGGAGATTATGGACTAGGGTTTCTCCAGTATATACATAAGCTAAACATAGAAGTATTTGGTAAGGAAGGAATGAGTTGCAGCAAAGTTTGTTTGAGGTCTATTAAAGTGCATATATTAAATAAGTCCAATATGAGATAGAGCAGCCAAGAAGCAGGCTTGATATGCCACTGCTTCCATCAGGAACGTATTTCAGGAATGCTACTGCATGCAAACATGTGTTGCATTCTGTCATTTCCAACAGGACTTTCTAAAAAACTGTACGCTCCCAAAATAAGAATTGTAGTGAAGATTAGGTTCAAAGTGAAAAAGGGTAAGTAACTTCAGAGAGTTATGAAGACCTTTATATAAACCCAGTAATTCCAGTGATCTGCCTCTCATAAGCATGTATGTGCTCCACAAGGATTTCTTTCATCATCCAGATACTGCACAGACCTTGTAACCCAGCCAAACCTGCACTTTTTTTCCCCAGCTGGTTCAGAATCACAGCAGCACAAAGTGGCTGAGCAAGCAGAAAATTTGTTTGCTGGAGGAACAATTCCATGGAGGAGGTAAAAGAAAGAGTTTGCATACAGATTTACCTTTTTTGTGCACTGGGGAGGCATAATCCACTTAGATACCTGAGACCTAAGCTGACTCAAAGCCAGAGATTAGTAAAAATAAATATGTAGTTTGTAGCCTAATGCAGTTAAGATATGAAAGGCAAAACAGGCACAAAATCAATGGATGAAAAACATATACTTCAAGGATTTATTATAGAGTTTAGTAGATATTGCAAAAGCTTCCAGATAAAGAGTATGAGGAACTTGATTCGTGTCTTTAATGTAAGAGTAAGAACAGCTCTCTTGTGAACACTGAAGTGAAAGAGAATTTGCTGAGCTTTTCTCAGACTTGCCACAAAAAAAAAAAAAAAAGAAAAAAAGAAAAAAAAGAAAAAAAATCTCTGAAAATCAATAAATTTATAATTTTAAAGTTTAGGATTTTTTTTTTCCAGAGCCATAAGAAAACATACAAGATTGAAGGAAAGGAGATGCATAGCATCAGGTATTCTGTTCACAGGAACAGCTATTTTTCCTTTGACTTTGGAGAAGCTACCTGGATCCTCAACAGCTATGAATCTACAGCATATTTTTCAACTTTTTCTTATTTATTGTCTGAGTTTGATTCATTTACTAGTCCCCCCTGTGGAAACCAGGAGCAGAAATGAAAGGACAGTGTAGCCTCAGGGTACCACAGTGGACTCAGACAGATGGGGACCTAACTTCTCAAGGTGTGCCCTAACACCTGCTCTGCTTTCCAGTAGAGCTGGAATAATTGGCCAGTCAGAAATTCAAGAGACATTGCAATGAACAAAAAGCCAGCACTGTTCTTCCATCCCCAAGCTGCTTATAAAATGTTATTATTAAAATATTTTGTACACCCATTGTAACACATTGCAACTGACATGAGAAGAAAGTGATCTGAGATAACACAAAGACAAAAACTGCAATCACCAGGTATAACAACACCTGTAATAGCACCATTTTGAAGAAGAACAATTGTATAGAATGACATTATATTTCCTCTAATGTTGGCTTTCCTCTTCAGACAATATATATCTTCTGCCTGCTAAGTATAAATAGAGGAGCTATTGAGAAAAATGAAGGTAGGTGCTAAGAATTGTTAATACCTGGATTTGTTCACCCACCAGGATGAAATCTAATCTCCAAAAGTTTGTAAAAGGCCCTGGGAGTTAATAATGCTAGTCCAGCACAAAATTTTTGGAAAATAAAATAAAATAAAAAATCTATGTATATTCCTTTGCTTTTGTATGAAGTCTATGCAATAATAATAATATGGTTCCATGCATACCCAGTTGTTTTCTTCAACAAAAGTGTGATTTTCAGTGGGAGTTTAAATTGACTGAAGAGAAATATATTTGGTTAACATTAACCCAAGCAAAACAAACATGATCTCATTAACAGTTACACTTTACCTATGAAGACTGCATTTTTATTGTTGCACCAAAAATAATGATTGCACTGACGGTGTTCTCCAGTGTCAGAGAAAACACTTAAACTGCATTGTTTTACTTCTGAAACCCTAGCTTTAGATTTGCTTCCCAGTCAGGAAAAATTCCCCATACCATCTATGAGCTTTAGGGCACATATTGCAGAAAGTAATGTTCAAATAATAAAAATGTTACAAAAGCAGTTGATAGTATTTAAATTTGAAGACAAGCATTTGTGTTCCTATCACAGTCAGTGATTAAAATGTGATTGAATTCACAGGTACAGCACAAAAATGAAAGCTTAGTTCCTGAAAGACCAGATGGCACACTAGAAATGTTAGTATGCTAGTATACAAAAAACCCAGCCTAGAGGATCCACTAGACTGGATTCATATAACCCGTTCCATTTAGGCTTCCTCCTTCATCTTCTTCTGGAAAAAAAAGCAAAGTCATGGACTGGATGATATTTGTGTGCTTAAACTTTCAGATCCTCTTCAGTACAGCTGTTCTGGAAATGTTTGGCAAAATATTCTTTAAAAATGCAGATACAAAATGCAGTTTGTTCAAGTATTTTTTTCTAAGAAATATGAAATTTAGATTAAATGTCTGTAAGGATGGAATTTGCAAAAGCAAGTGAGCTATTTGCTTGGTACATGAGACACATCAACGTAATCCAAGAGAAGAGAATGTTACTTGCACATCCTTTGCTGCAAGAGAGCACTCTAGTATCTTAGTTTTCAAATCTCCTCAGTTAACCATCAGCAGAGATTCAGAAAAGAATTTAAAAAAAAAAAATCTTGGAAGGTTTTTATATTTTTTAAGTGTAAAGCTGGAAAAAAGTGTCTTTGGGATGGGAATGTGCAGATCTGTTTGCGAGAAGTTCTGCCCTCCCAGCCAACTCCCTTACTCTCTTCTTGGTGAAGTACAAAATTACCAAACATAAACCCAAAAAGTAAGGTTGCTCTTTTTCCACTAAATATGTTCTTATCCCACTAGTCTATTTTTCTAGATTTCCTCTTAGCCACAATTTACTGTCCCTTCTTCTGCTCTGCTCACTAGTCTCTCTTGTCACTTACCATGGGAGTATGGAAAATATAGAATCATAGAATAGTTTGGTTGGAA
>NW_010320196.1:0-338 GCF_000700745.2 Antrostomus carolinensis
TAAAGGGCTTTTCCAGTCCAGGGAATTCTGGATTTTCCTTGAAAACATCTCCAAATGATACTTCCAAGGAGTTGTGCTTGCTCCAAAGCCATACTGAGGTACTCCATCCCCAAATTTTTGGTCAAACCTCCTGATGATGCACAGAACTATTTAGCAGCTCTCCCTATCCCAGCAGCCCCATAATTAGCAGTTTCCCAATATCAGAGATCTGTTTGATTATAAAAAAAAAAAAGTGGGAAGTCACAGAAGCACAGCCCAACTTCACAGAATCACAGGGGTTGGAAGGGACCTCAGGAGATCATCCAGCCCAACCCCCCTGCCAAAGCAGGTTCCCTACA
>NW_010320196.1:403-952 GCF_000700745.2 Antrostomus carolinensis
GACTCGGCATCTGTTGGCACTAGAGGGCAGGAGACACTGGATTAAAGAGTGAGTTTGAGGTTTCATCCAAGGGGCACCCCTCACCTACATCTAACAGGGACCGTGCAGCATATGTAGGAGCAAGCAGGAGCTGCCTCACCACACAAAGCAAGGAGGACCCAAATTTTACACCAAGCACATCCCAATAGCGATGATCATCAGGACAACCATCTCCCAGGTTATTTAATTTAGCAGCAGAATACCAAATGACACCCTAAGCACATCCACCACACTGCAGTCTTGGCCAGGCACAGAATACAACACCAAACCTTCTGCCCAAGCAAAGGGGATGATGTTCTGAGCAGGATTCGACGACACTGAGCAACACTTTCTGATCAAAAGCATTTGGGAGATCTGTGCAGCTGGCACAGACGAGCTGCACTGCAAGTGCTGGAGCTCAGGTTCTTGGAAAGAAACTTTTTCTCATGCACCATCAACCAGCTGATGCTCAGGCAGTGGTCAACATACTCATGCTATATAGAATCCCAGACTGGTGGGGTTGGAAAGGAC